>NC_042958.1:4312030-4332030 GCF_901001165.1 Salmo trutta
TATCAAAGACTTGTTCTTATTCTGTCGGTATCAATAGTCTAAAAGTTAACCACGTGGTATAGTTCACTTTCAGTAGAGGAATTGGATGGTCAAACCTATTGGCCAACTTCTCGCAATGGAGTGGAGGCCTGGTCTGAAGAAAGTAGCTCAGGGTATAGTTTTATAGTGAACATGTCACATGACGCCTGGTCCTGTCTGTGTCCCTGGGGGGGGCGTGCCGATGACTGAGTTAAGCTTGGTACAGAAATACAATTCTATCACATTAACATCAGTACATAGCATCTCAATGTATTACAAATAGCTTTATGCTTATTAATACATTTTATACAACCATGTGGATGCAAGTCCCATCGCTGAGGCTATCATGTAGACCGTTTTAGGGTAATATGGCTATATTGTCTCTTCTGAGTATCACAAAATTGTACCAAGCGGACCAGTTCGTAGCTGGATTCTTCACCAATCTTCCATACCTTCTCCAGAACACAAATGTCATTCGGTTCCCCAATTCTGTGAGTTGGAAGAATTTCCTGTGTCTCTCTATGGGACCCCTCTGTGTCTCAACTGGGCCATGTGGTTGTAAGATTCTCCTCTGGAATTTTACCACCCCTTCACACAGGGCCTGGGTGGGGGAGGTAGGTTGGGGGATGGTGCAAGGGGGGAGGGGGTCAACTGTCCTCCCTGTACTCAAAGAGGCCAACGTCATGACATACTGTTAAAACAGCGGGGCAGGGATTCATCCATCCATGTTTAGTTTATTCTGCCCAGTACGTGATTACAGACACTGTGTCAGTCCCAAATGATACTATATTCCCTATATGATGCACTACTTTAGGGCTACCCTGTCATTAATGGGTGTAGCTGGTGCATGGAAGTCAGGCGCAGGAGAGCAGAGATGAGTGGACAAAGCACTTTACTGAGGCAATTATTAGAACAGAACGCAACCGCGTCACAAAAACAAATGCCCAAAGAACAAATGAGGCAGCACAAAGTACAATAACCTAGCACAAAGTACCAGCTGCCACAAAGCACGGGTGTAAAACAAAACCCGGCGCAAACCAGCCGAAAACGTGCCAACCTGACAATAAACAATACCCCACACATACATGGAGGGAACAGAGGGCTAAATACACATAGTAATTATGAAGAGATGTAAACCAGGTGTGCAGGAAAACAAGACAAAACAAATGGAAAATGAAAGGTGGAGCGGCGATGGCTAGAAGACCGGTGACGTCGACCGCCGAACGCCGCCCCGAACAAGGAGAGGAACCGACTTTGGAGGAAGTCGTGATATACCCATACAGCTCTGATCAAACGTATTGCAAATAGTTGGCAATTTGGGACTCAGTCGAGCTGACCTGACGTTTATTACCAGTGAGATATTTCTGCTTGATTGTTTTGTTATTAATAACATTCATTATTCAGAGCAGTATTAAAACAGTTATTGCTCAGGATGGAATTGTAGTGTAAATCAGTAATGGCAGGGTGAGGGATGAAGTCTATACTACACACACTGACACACACACACTGACACACACACACACACTGACACACACACACACACTGACACGCGCACACTGACACACACTGACACACACACACACACACACACTGACACACACACACACACACACACACACACTGACACACACACACACACACACACGCACTGACACACACACACTGACACACATCTTTTGTTTGTTTCTTTCAGACCTTGATGTGGAAACCTGTTTCATTAGAATAACACGGAGGAGCTCTAATGGGTTCATAACTATTTCTCAAGGGTTTTTCAAATATTTTAACCTCTCTATCACATTGTGCTTTAATAAACCTGGGGGCTCCCACTCTTAAATGACTACACACACACACACACACACACACACACACACACACACACACACACACACACACACACACTCTGGGTCCAGGCTCAGTTAACGGTCTGTGTAATTGGTTCAACACTGGCTTATCATTCACCAAATGCTCCACATAGCACAGGAGTTATGTGCTGCTTTAGACACAACTTTATCCCCTTCAATTCCCCCCTTTTTTCACCCTCCATAAACTGTTTACAAACACACTCACTCACACACACAGAGAGAGAGAGAGAAACACCAATACACACATACAATGGCATGGGGTCCATAATGAACGTCAATCATTTAAAAAGGGTTAATATTAAAGTCAACTGGACAATAACAGTCCAAATGTTAGCCCATACACAGTCTATGTAGGCCTTAATACAGGCCTCCTGTTCATCTCTACTCTGTAGACCTTAATACAGGCCTCCTGTTCATCTCTACTCTGTAGACCTTAATACAGGCCTCCTATCCATCTCTACTCTGTAGACCTTAATATAGGCCTCCTGGTCATCTCTACTCTGTAGGCCCTAATACAGGCCTCCTGTTCATCTCTACTCTGTAGGCCCTATGCGGCAAAACCAATCTACTCTCTATCTGCCCAATATACTTTTATCATCAAACAGAACTGGGTTGAGTTCCAAGTGACACCTCATTCCCTACATAGTGCACTACATTAGACCACCATTTAGGGAATAGGGTGCTATTTGGGATGTCACGCTGTTCGCTACTGCTTTGGAGGAGTCACCTTCAGTGTGAATGGCCAAGTGTCTGCCTCAGCGCACGTCCCAAATGGCCCCCTATACCCTATATAGTGCACTACTTTTGACCAGCTCCCAATAGGGAATAGAATGCCATTTGGGACATAATCCTCTATCTGAACGCTGTTGCTTACCTCTACAGTGGGGGAAAAAAGTATTTGATCTTCTGCTGATTTTGTACGTTTGCCCACTGACAAAGAAAGGATCAGTCTATAATTTTAAAGGAAGGTTTATTTGAACAGTGAGAGACAGAATAACAACAATAAAATCCAGAAAAACGCATGTCAAAAAAGTTATAAATTGATTTGCATTTTAATAAGGGAAATAAGTATTTGACCCCCTCTCAATCAGAAAGATTTCTGGCTCCCAGGTGTCTTTTATACAGGTAACGAGCTGAGATTAGGAGCACACTCTTAAAGGGAGTGCTCCTAATCTCAGTTTGTTACCTGTATAAAAGACATCGGTCCACAGAAGCAATCAATCAATCAGATTCCAAACTCTCCACCATGGCCAAGACCAAAGAGCTCTCTAAGGATGTCAGGGACAAGATTGTAGACCTACACAAGGCTGGAATGGGCTACAAGACCATCGCCAAGCAGCTTGGTGAGAAGGTGACAACAGTTGGTGCGATTATTCGCAAATGGAAGAAACACAAAAGAACTGTCAATCTCCCTCGGCCTGGGGCTCCATGCAAGATCTCACCTTGTGGAGTTGCAATGATCATGAGAACGGTGAGGAATCAGCCCAGAACTACACGGGAGGATCTTGGACTGGGCCATGTACCGTCAAATCTTGGGTGAGAACCTCCTTCCCTCAGCCAGGGCATTGAAAATGGGTCGTGGATGGGTATTCCAGCATGACAATGACCCAAAACACACGGCCAAGGCAACAAAGGAGTGGCTCAAGAAGAAGCACATTAAGGTCCTGGAGTGACCTAGCCAGTCTCCAGACCTTAATCCCATAGAAAATCTGTGGAGGGAGCTGAAGGTTCGAGTTGCCAAACGTCAGCCTCGAAACCTTAATGACTTGGAGAAGATCTGCAAAGAGGAGTGGGACAAAATCCCTCCTGAGATGTTTGCAAACCTGGTGGCCAACTACAAGAAACGTCTGACCTCTGTGATTGCCAACAAGGGTTTTGCCACCAAGTACTAAGTCATGTTTTGCGGAGGGGTCAAATACTTATTTCCCTCATTAAAATGCAAATCAATTTATAACATTTTTTACATGTGTTTTTCTGGATTTTTTTGTTGTTATTCTGTCTCACTGTTCAAATAAACCTACCATTAAAATTATAGACTGATCATTTCTTTGTCAGTGGGCAAACATACAAAATCAGCAGGGGATCAAATACTTTTTTCCCTCACTGTATCTGTTCTGGCAACAAATCCAACAAGTCCCCAGGTGTCACGGTTGTCGCTGGGAAAGGAGGACCAAAATGCAGCAGATATGTGGATGCTCATCTTGACGTTTATTAAACTCAAAAGTGAACACCAAAATAATAAACACAACGAACTCACGATCAACAAAAACAGTCTCGTCAGGCTCACACACGCTAAACAAGAAACAATCTCCCACAAATTACAAACACACCCTAATATATAGGACTCTCAATCAAAGGCAAATAGACAACACCTGCCTTCAATTGAGAGTCCCACCCCAATTAACTAAACATAGAACCAGACTCACTAGACTAAACATAGAAATACATGAATATAACACAGTGCCCAAAAACCCCGGAATACATAAATCAAATGCCCTACTAAATAAACCACCACCCCGAACCACATAAAACAAATACCCTCTGCCACGTCCTGACCAAACTACCATAACAATTAACACTTATACTGGTCAGGACGTGACACCAGGGTTCATCCTAGCTGATGAATTTAACCAAGACAAGGCCATATTACCCACAGGTTATCCACAGACAGACACACATTCTATAAATACTTCCCCCCATGGAGAGAGATAAATACATTCTATAAATACTGATCCCAAGGAGAGAGATAAATACATTCTATAAATACTGATCCCATGGAGAGAGATAAATACATTCTATAAATACTGATCTCATGGAGGGAGATAAATACATTCTATAAATCCAAAAGCCATGGATTACAGGCAACATCCGCACTGAGCCATCAAACAGGTAAAGCATCAATACAGCACCAAGATCGAATCCTACTACGCCGGATCTGACGCTCCACAGATGTGGCAGGGCTTGCAAACTATTAAGGATTACAAAGGGAAACCCAGCTGCGAGCTTCCCAGCAACGCGAGCGTACCAGACGAGCTAAATGCCTTCTATGCTCGCTTCGAGGCAAGCAACACTGAACCATGATGAGAGCACCAGCTGTTCCGGACAACTGTGTGATCTCGCTCTTCGTAGCCGATGTAAGACCTTTAAACATGTTAACATTAACATTTACAAGTTCGCAGGGCCAGACGCGTACTCAGAGCATGTGCTTACCAGCTAGCAAGTGTCTTCACTGACATTTTCAACCTATCCCTGACTCGGTCTGTAATAACAACTTGTTTCAAGCAGACCACCATAGTCCCCATGCCCAAGAACGCCAAGGTAATCTTCCTAAATCTAAATGATTATCACCCAGTAGCACTCACATCTATAGCCATGAAATGTTTTGAAAGGCTGGTCATCATCCCAGACACCCTAGACCCACTCCAATTCACATACCGCCTCAACAGATCCGCAGATGACGCAATCTCTACTGCAATCCACACTGCCCTCACCCACCTGGATGAAAGGAATACCTATGTAAGAATGCTGTTCATTGACTACAGCTCAGCATTCAACACCAGAGCCCCCTCCAAGGGACTGAACTCCTACCTCTGCAACTGGATCCTGGACTTCATGACGGGCTGCCCCCCAGGTGGTGAAAGCAAGCAACAACGCATTCGCCATGCTGACCATCAAGACAGGGGTCCTTCAGGGGTGTGTGTTTAGTCCCCTACTTTACTGCCTGTTCATCTACAACTGCTTGACCGCACATAACTCCCCCACCATCATCAAGTATGCTGAAGACACAACGGTGGTAGGACTGATCACAGACGACAATGAGGCAGCCTATAGGGAGGAGGTCGGAGACCTGGCAGTGTGGTGCCAGGACAACAAACTTTCCCTTATCGTCAGCGAGACAAAGGAGCTGATCGTGGACTACAGGAAATGGAGAGGTGAGCAAGCACCCCCATCCACATCGATGGGGCTGTAGTGGAGCGGGTTGAGAGCTTCAAGTTCTTGGTTGTCCACATCACTGCATCACCACTTGGTACGGCAACTGCTTGGCATCCGACTGCAAGGCGCTACAGAGGGTAGTGCGTACGGCCCAGCACATCACTGGGGCCAAGCTAAATGACATCCCTGACATCTATACCAGGCGGTGTCAGAGGAAGGCCCTAACAATTGTCAGATTCCAGCCACCTAAGCCATTGATGTATATGAACTTGTAAGACATGAGGGGCCCGTGACATCACAGTTTCCTTTCCCAGCGATGATGGTGGCTCCATCGCAGTTTAAACACGCTCCTTTGATTAATTCTGAACCTTTACATGGAGACTGAACTCCACAGGACCACCGATTGTGTGTGTGTGTGTGTGTGTGTGTGTGTGTCTGTGTGTGCGTGCAGAGAGACCAGGGAAAGTCCAAACTCACCTCCCTGCAGTCTGGGCACCAGCTTAATTGAGCAAATATGGCTAGCCAGCCTATCCCCCTCACCAGAACCCAACATGTACATTCTAGAATAACATCAAGACTCACAAGGTTCCAAATCAGAGTTCCCACTGCATTCCAATTCTACGGGTTCCAGGAGGGAATTTACTTGGATTAACAATGACATGACGTTTGATTTATTTTTATTTTTTTGGCACCAAAGAAGACAAGTGACAAACAAAACAGTACAGATAACAACAAGGTAAAAATGGTGTACAGGTGCGGTTGGAAACCCAAAAGGGCTTATATGAAAACCCCAGCCAAAACATTCCACCAGGTAGAAACAAAAGGAAAAGCATTAGTAAACCATCACTGTGTGAACTGTATAGCAGTTCTATGAATCTACTTCATCTGATATGGTGATTCCCCAGGGATGTTTCTCTGTCTGAGTCGGTAGCCTATTTCGGGCTATGGTCAACAGTAGTGCACCATACATGGAATAGGGTTCAATTTGTGATGTCCACTGTGTCTATGAATGCATGAGAAACTATAGGCGACCCAGGTGGACTGTAGTGGGGCAGAAAGCTCAGTTTTAATGCCCCTTCTGTAATAACTAATGGGGTAGTTTTCCCCCTCATTAATTTAATGGAAGACTTGGACAGGAGCCTAGGATGCCCTATAGCTTTCAGTCAGAGCTCATTAACAGAGGCCTTTTACTCTAAAGAGACTTCACTGTCTACGTCCCATAAAGCATCCTATTCCCTATGTAATGCACTACAGGGACATTTTCTGGCTCGGACCAGGCTTTTCTTACTTACAGCGTATTGATTTGAGATGACGAGCTACTGTACAGACCCCATATGACTTGCTTGTGTACATCCCTTATATCTTAATGACAGTAGTCCACAGGGGAAGGCGGCTACAGTATTTCAGTACGTCAGCTACAATTCTCAATGGTTTATCCCTATAAAAGCCTCGTAGGTAAATAACACTATTTGACGAGGGAGGGAGGGAGTGAGGGAGGGAGGGAGTACCAATACAGATTATAAGACATCTGAGCAGAGATGTCTGTTTCTTTATGTTGCTCCCTGTATGAACCCAGAAGAGGGGCATTCTGGTCTGTCAGTAAATCATTGACACGGGGGAAAATGAAGGATTTTCACTGGATATTAAATTCACCCTTAATAATAATAAGGCCTCGCAGTAGAGAAACGGACCAGAGGTTGACCTTGGGCTAATGAATGAGTCCTTGGCGGAGGAAGGGAGGGAGCCCTTATCACGTGTCCCAAATGCCACAGAACCAGTATAGTCTCTGGTCAAAAGTAGTGCACTAAATAGGGAATAGGGTGCCATTTGAGACGAAACCTCTCTCTCAGGGATATTTGTGCATTGAGTCCTGTACTGACTGGCAGATCTCAGGCTCAATGAAGACTCTAGGAGGTCATTTCTGTTTACACCTCCTTCTCTTGATGTATTAGATGGGGTTTGGTGGCAGTACGCAGAAGCTGCGCGCCTGTGTCCCAAATGGCACCCTGTTCCCTACCCGCTGTTTCTAAAGCCTCCCAATAGGAACCTGGGATCGTACAGCTCAACCCTGGATATGAATTTCGCATGACCGCCCTGTCAGCACCTTTCAGCTCCACTGCAGCAAGCAGAATAGCACAAAACAGCAGGAGAATGAGAAACGAGCATGGCTGAAAACACAGCCACCACTGCATGCTGGTAAGATGCTTTCTTCAGAGTTCCAAGATATATAGAGAGAGATATAGAGAGACAGCTAGATATATATATAGAGAGAGAGAGAGCTAGATATATAGAGAGAGAGCTAGATATAGAGAGACGCAGAGAGCTGTGGGTTGGCAGCGCACTACATTGCTGCCTGCCATAAGTTGAGGGACAGTGTCTGACAGACCAATAAACCTGCACATGTCCTCTACTGTATGATTATTGTTATTGTTGAATGTATGGTTATATTGACCGTTGGTTATTGTTGTTACTGTTGTCCCGTTGACAATTTTGATTCTCATTTTATTTATTTTTATATTGTAAATATCCAAAGTAAGCTTTGGCAATATGTACATTGTTACGTCATGCCAATAAAGCGAATTGAATTGAATTGAGAGAGAGATAGAGAGAGCGAGAGAGAAAGTGAGAGAGAGAGAGAGAGAGAGCGAGAGAGAAAGCGAGAGAGAGAGAGAGCTAGAGAGAAAGCGAGAGAGAGAGAGAGAGAGAGAGAGCTAGAGAGAGAGAGAGAGCTAGAGAGAGAGATCGAGAGAGAGAGAGAGATCGAGAGAGAGAGATCGAGAGAGCGAGAAAGCGAGAGAGAGAGAGATCGAGAGAGCGAGAGAGAAAGACTGTACAGTGTTCTAACCCTTCAGGCTAAAACGCTGCTGTGACCCAGCTAGTAGCCAGGAACGACAGAGCAAAGAGGAGAAGTACTGATCCTGTAGAGAATAGCATGGGAGAGGGAGGGAGAGAAGGGGAGGGAGGGAGAGATGGGAGAGTGGTGGAGGGAGAAAGGGAGGGAGAGAAGAGGTGGGAGAGAGTGATGGAGGACACCACCATGCAGCCTCACTAGCAGCTGCAGCAAGCTGTGCTCAGTGTGCAGTCTGTTCCTCCAGGAACCTGTCATAATAAGGGTTAGGGTTAGGGCTAATAAGGTATTAGGCAACCACTGGAAGAACCTGGGAGGATTCTCTCTCTCTCGCTCTCTCTCTCTCTCTCGCTCTCTTTCTCTCTCGCTCTAGCTCTCTCTCTCTCTCTCTCTAGCTCTCTCTCTCTAGCTCTCTCTCTCTCTCTAGCTCTCTCTCTCTATCTAGCTCTCTCTCTCTATCTAGCTCTCTCTCTCTCTCTAGCTCTCTCTCTCTAGCTCTCTCTCTCTAGCTCTTTCTCTCTAGCTCTCTCTTTATCTCTCTCTCTAGCTCTTTCTCTCTAGCTCTCTCTAGCTCTCTCTCTAGCTCTCTCTCTCTCTCTCTAGCTCTCTCTCTCTCTAGCTCTCTCTCTCTCTAGCTCTCTCTCTCTCTCTAGCTCTCTCTCTCTAGCTCTCTCTCTCTCTAGCTCTCTCTCTCTCTAGCTCTCTATATATCTAGCTCTCTCTCTCTATATATCTAGCTCTCTCTCTCTATATATCTAGCTCTCTCTCTCTATATATCTAGCTCTCTCTCTCTATATATCTAGCTCTCTCTCTCTATATATCTAGCTCTCTCTCTCTATATATCTAGCTCTCTCTCTCTCTCTCTAGCGCTCTCTCTCTCTAGCGCTCTCTCTCTCTAGCGCTCTCTCTCTCTAGCGCTCTCTCTCTCTAGCGCTCTCTCTCTCTAGCGCTCTCTCTCTCTAGCGATCTCGCTCTCTCTCGATCTCGCTCTCTCTCGATCTCTCTCTCTCTCTCTCTCGATCTCGCTCTCTCTCGCTCGCTCTCGCTCTCGCTCTCTCTCTCTCTCTCTCGATCTCTCTCTCTCTCTCTCGATCTCGCTCTCTCTCTCGATCTCGCTCTCTCTCTCGATCTCGCTCTCTCTCTCTCGATCTCGCTCTCTCTCTCTCTCTCTCTCTCTCTCTAGCTCTCTTTCTCTCTCTCTCTCTCTCTAGCTCTCTTTCTATCTAGCTCTCTCTCTCTCTCTCTAGCTCTCTCTCGCTCTAGCTCTCTCTCGCTCTAGCTCTCTCTCTCGCTCTCTCTCTATAACAGTTTGGGTTTAGAGTGTCTCCCCATTTGAAGAGTGGGATGACCGCGGCAGCTTTCCAATCTTTGGGAATCTCAGATGATACGAAGAGAGGTTGAACTGGCTAGTAATAGGGGTTGCAACAATTTCGGTGGATATTTTTTTTGCAATAGATCCCAAATTAATACAACCATTAGCATGAAAAAAACTATTTTTTTGTTAAGCAATGAGACTGATGCAACAGATCAGAACGTTTAGCTTAAAATGTTGATAAACTATTAGGCTATTTCTTAACATTATAAGCACAGCAATGCACACATGGCAGTAGGTTATAACTGCAAATGTTCCAAAATGCAATCAATTAGCTGGAAAACACCATTCTCCAACGTGACCGCAAATGCGATTATGCATGTAATGCTTTTATTATAAAAAGGTGCATTTTTTTGTTGAAAATTAACTTCCCCAAACTTGAAATTTACACGCTGCGTATGTATGCCAGTTATAGGCTCTCCACCCGTTGTAAAGAGAATTAATGTGGTTCATTTTAAAATAAGTTATTTGGCCACTTTAGTTATTTGGCCAAACCTTATTAAAACATATAGGCCGATGGGCCTACATGACGTATGATTTGAAAGAGTAGCACAAAAAAACAGGTATGCTCTGTTTCTTGCCTTACTGCACAGGCTGGGCATCATTCACAAGTGATAATACATCATTCACAAGTGATAGGACAATATTGTCCCCCCATTAGACTATTCTTGATTTAGTCTTGTCTTTACATATACTAAATAATACATGTGTGATATTAGTTTTGATTTAGAATGGACCATTATCATACACCTTGAAACAGGGACAGGGGAAAAATACATGTCATCTATGTACTTAAATAGCGAATAGAGGACGCTTTTCCCCGTGGTTTATTTTCATGCCAGCCAGGTAGGCTATACTCCTGTTGTAAATATATGCAATGTGCTTAATATTAGGAAAGTTGAGAAATAAATATAGTAGGCCTAGCCTATAGAAAGATAATGGGATCCTCCTCTTTTTAATAGAGGCCATCACTCTGTTTTCTCCCGCAATACGGTCACCATAACAGCCCCAGACATCACAGATAGCTAGGTCTGTGGTCAGATCAGAGACACATGTTTATAGTGAGCAGGGGAGTGACATCACAGCTAGCTAGGTCTGTGGGGGGGGGGGGGTAGTAGAGTGACATCTGTCCTAATATATTTTACTGTCTTAGAACATGACGTGGGTGGCCATTTAGGCTTCATAGCTTTGGAAGACCAGGAGAAACAAAAAATATTTTTGACTTATGATATCATATTTGATGTGTGAAAGCCTAATGGTGGGTCTTACCCCTACCCAGCATCCCTTCTATCCCCTACCCAGCATCCCTCCTGTCCCACATAGATGTACACACACAAGGCAGCTGAATTGCTTACACAGCTCAGTATGTACGCCTGTGGCCTGTCAAAGGGTAATTAAACAAGGAGAGAGAGAGAGAGAGAGAGAGAGAGAGAGAGAGAGAGAGAGAGAGAGAGAGAGAGAGAGAGAGAGAGAGAGAGAGAGAGAGAGAGAGATGAGAGAGAGAGAGAGGAGAGAGAGAGAGAGAGAGAGAGAGAGAATGTGGACACCTCTTCAAACTAGTGGATTCGGCTATTTCAGCTACACCCGTTTGCTGACTGGTGTATAAAATCGAGCGCACACCCATGCAATCTCCATAGACAAACATTGGCAGTTGAATGGCCCGTACTGAAAAGCTCAGTGACTTTCAACGTGGCACCGTCATAGGATGCCACCTTTCCAACTAGTAAGTTCTAGCCCTGTTAGAGCTGTTATTGTGAAGGGGGAATGTTTTGGAGTACGCACCACGAAGCATTAGAACGCATAGCGCCTCCAGTTGATTATCCTGATTCTACGGCTAGGCCTATAATTTAACACTTTACCTCCAGAAATGTCTTCATTTACCTCTACAAATGTCTTTATTTACCTCTACAAATGTCTTCGTTTACCTCCAGAAATCGTTTACCTCCAGAAATCATTTATCTCCAGAAATCATTTACCTCCAGAAATCATTTACCTCCAGAAATCATTTACCTCCAGAAATGTCTTCACCTCGATTAAAGTAGCTAGCAAGTTTACAAGATATCTACAGTAGTTGCTTGGTAACAAGATAAACAAACTTTCTAGTTTAGTTAACCAAACCATCAGTCCTAGCTTGAAAATCAAATTCTACAATGACGATAATGTTTTCAATTCGACTTTTGCTTAAACACAGAACATGTAAATATGAACTTCATTGCCACTGAATTATACTGTGCATTATAGGGAAATAATGCACTCTATAGAATGCCTTTCAAGCCAATCAGAATCAAGTATTCAACAATACCATGTTATAATTAAGCAATAAGGTCCGAGGGGGGTGTGGTATATGGCCAATATACCACGGCTAAGAGCTGTTCTTACGCACTACTCAACGCAGAGTGCCTGGATAAATCCCTATTGGCCGTGGATAATCCCCCCCCCCCTTATTGGCCGTGGTATAATCCCTTATTGGCCGTGGATAAATCCCTTATTGGCCGTGGATAAATCCCTTATTGGCCGTGGATAAATCCCTTATTGGCCGTGGATAAATCCCTTATTGGCCGTGGTATAATCCCTTATTGGCCGTGGATAAATCCCTTATTGGCCGTGGTATAATCCCTTATTGGCCGTGGATAAATCCCTTATTGGCCGTGGTATAATCCCTTATTGGCCGTGGTATATTCCCTTATTGGCCGTGGATAAATCCCTTATTGGCCGTGGTATATTCCCTTATTGGCCGTGGTATAATCCCTTATTGGCCGTGGTATAATCCCTTATTGGCCGTGGTATAATCCCTTATTGGCCGTGGTATAATCCCTTATTGGCCGTGGTATAATCCCTTATTGGCCGTGGTATAATCCCTTATTGGCCGTGGTATAATCCCTTATTGGCCGTGGTATAATCCCTTATTGGCCGTGGTATATTCCCTTATTGGCCGTGGTATAATCCCTTATTGGCCGTGGTATATTGACCATATACCACAAACCCTTGAGGTGCCTTAATGCTATTATAAACTGGTTACCAACGTAGTTAGAGCAGTAACGAGTAGTTTTGCAACATACCGTGGTATATATTCTCTCTGCCAATCAGTATCCAGGAGCCAAACTATCTGGTTTATAAGAGGCAATAGCTCATAATGTAAAGAGAGACGTTTCTCCTCCTTTCACTCGCCTCACTCCTTCAGCTAAACGCTGAGCCTAAAATTAACCTGAACGCTGGCTGACTGCCAACCTGGGACATGAGAGGTATTAGAAGGGATGTCTCTCACACACACACACACACACACAGAGACACACACACACACACACACACACACACACACACACACACACACACAGAGACACACACACACACACAGAGAGAGACACACACAGAGAGAGACACACACAGGTTTGTAAATCTCTTCATAACACTATGGTTGCGCCTCAAATAACACTCTATTCCCTATGTAGTGCACTACCTTTAACCAGGGCCTATAGGGAATAGGGTGCACTACTTTTGACCAGAGCCCATAGGGAATAGGGTGCACTACCTTTGACCAGAGCCCATAGGGAATAGGGTGCACTACCTTTGACCAGAGCCCTTGCTGTCCCCAGTCCACCTGGCCATGCTGCTGCTCCAGTTTCAACTGTTCTGCCTGCGGCTACGGAACCCTGACCTGTTCACCGGACGTGCTTGTTGCACCCTCGACAACTACTATGATTATTATTATTTGACCATGCTGGTCATTTACGAACATTTTAACATCTTGACCATGTTCTGTTATAATATCCACCCGGCACAGCCAGAAGAGGACTGGCCACCCCTCATAGCCTGGTTCCTCTCTAGGTTTCTTCCTAGGTTTTTGGCCTTTCTCAGGAGTTTTTCCTAGGGAGTTTTTCCCAGCCACCGTGCTTCTTTCACATGCATTGCTTGCTGTTTGGGGTTTTAGGCTGGGTTTCTGTACAGCACTTTGAGATTTCAGCTGATGTACGAAGGGCTATATAAATAAATTTGATTTGATAGGGAATAGGGTGCACTACTTTTGACCACAGCCCATAGGGAATAGGGTGCCATTTTGGACACTGCTACGAGAGAGAGAGAGAGAGAGAGAGAGAGAGAGAGAGAGAGAGAGAGAGAGAGAGAGAGAGAGAGAGGAGAGAGAGAGGAGAGAGAGAGAGAGAGAGAGAGAGAGAGAGGGAGAGAGAGAGAGAGAACAAAACTCTCCATCAGAACAGAACTCTTCAACAAGGATCCCGACGACACACTGAGCGTAAATATATATTGATTGCAATTGTTCCCGAATGAGTGAGCGTTCATGTGCAAAGGATTAGCATATCAATTGTTAATATTAATGAACTCTGTGTGCCTCCTCAGCTGCCCTTTGTGACCCTTTGTTTTAACAAGACACCAGCCATGCCTGTTTAGCCCACTAGGGCACATTTCTCTACCAATTCTTTGTGACGATAATTACTGTTTGTATAGTTTCTGTGAATTACTTTGTTTAGTAAATAAATGATTTTAAGACAGTTGATGTATGGATGATTTTAGTAAAGACTGGGTTCGTGCAGATACAACAATTTACGACGTTTGGAATGAGACTGGACGCGAGGTAAAATACACCATTTAAACCAGAAGATAATCGGTCAGATAATATGATATAATATATAATGTTATAATATAGGAAAGTTATATTAGGAAAATTATAACTTTGTAATCTGAATATTTTCCTTGGTGCCCCGATCTCCTAGTTAATTACAGTTAAACGATTAATCAGTTTAATCGCGTAATAATAATTACAGGGAGTTAATTGATAAACATGTCTTCAGTTAATGGTGCCCAAAGACACAACATATTCTTATCTTTTATTAGTTCTTATTGTTGCTGCATGTTGGAGAAGTAACCTGAGGTAAGCATTTCATTGGACGGTGTATACCATGTGTATCCTGTACGTACGACTAATACAACTTGCAGACGGGCTCGGTGGAATGCACTTTGGAAGACACCCCGAACGTTTTTACGTTACGACGCCAAGACTCGCTGTTTCCATTGACTGAGATCAAGTCTGACGACATTAACAACCCGCCATTGGTTTTCATTATCTGTAGCGCTACCGTTTGATAGCAGCTAGCGGATAGAGAACAATTCGCTAAGTGTGATTTAGCCTACTTTGTGAGACAGCCACACTGCTGCTTTGTCAGACAGCCGAACATTCCCTATTACTCTAAACCTTATCTGGACGGACAGAAACTGAAAAGACATTTTCTGAGCTGCTTTTTACTCCTTAACAGTTATAGCGTTGATCCTCTATATATTCCCACTGTGTGTCTATCTTGTAGAGCCCTCGGGGCGATTCCGATCAAATCCCCATCAAAGATGATTCAAAAAAAGAAGTGCCTTGGCAAGATGACTTCCCCTCCTAACAGACAGATTCACTCTGAAGATTTAAACGCTGGTTTCTCCCCCAACATCTTCTGAAACTTCACTTCTGGGTTTTAATATAAACATCCATTGATATTCAGATTGCCCATTACATAGACATGACACTGCCAAGTCACCCAGATAAGAGGTAGAGACAGAGAGACAGAGAGAAACAGAGCAGAGATACGGCCTAAACATCAGCGCCACAGGTAACTTCCACAAAGCTGTGAACAATCTGAGAGACAAGGCAAGAAAGTCCTTCTAAGACATCAAAAAAGGAACATAAAATTCAACATACCTTTTAGTATCTTGCAACAATTATAATTAATCAGTTATAGAACCCATTTCCCTTTAAAGTTGTGAGGTCTGGGGTCCGCTCACCAACCAAGAATTCACTAAATGGGACAAACACCAAATTGAGACTCTGCATGCAGAATTCTGCAAAAATATCCTGTCATGACGTTGGCCTCTTTGGGTACAGGAAGGACAGTTGACCCCCTCCCCTTTGTACCATCACCCAACCTACCTTCCCCCCCAACCCAGGGTTGTAAAAATTCCAAGAGGAGAATCTACTACAACATGTTTCATAGAGAGACAAAGGAAATTCTTCCAACTCATAGAATTGGAGAACCTAGCGACATGTGTGTTCTGGAGAAGATATGGAAGATTGATGAAGACTCCAGCTATGAACTGATCCGCTTGGTACAATTTTGTGATACTCAGAAGAGACAATATAGCCATATTACCCTAAAACGGTCTACATGATAGCCTCAGCGATGAGACTGAATCCACATGGTTGTATACAATGTATTATTAAGGATAAAGCTATTTGTAATACATTGAGATGCTATGTACTGATGTTAATGTGATAGAATTATATTTCTGTAACCAAGTCTAGCTCAGTCATAGGCACGCCCCCAGGGACACATACAGGACCAGGCGTCATTTGACAAGCCTGTTCTCTGGGCCCTATAAAACACCCCCTGATTTACATTTCTACAGACCAGGCCTACACTCCATTGCGAGTTGGCTCATAGGTTTGACCATCCAAGTACTCTACTGAAAGTGAACTATACCACGTGGTTAACTTTTACTATCGAGACCGACAGAATAAGAACAAGTCTTTGATATTAATTATTAGTCTGCAGCTAAGTAAATTATATCATCGAACGCGAAGACCAACCACATCCATTCTATGACGACATTCATGAATGTCGCTCTGACAGATCCATTCTAACCGAGAGAGAGAGAGAGAGAACGCTGACAAACTCTCCATCAGAACAAAACTCTCCAACAAGAATCCCGACGACACATGAGCGTAAATATATATTGATATTGCAATTGTTCCCGAATGAGTGAGCCTTCAATTGTCAATATTAATGAACTCTGTGTAACCTCAGCTTACCGTTTTATGACCCATTGTCTAACAGACCAGCCATGCTTGTTAGCCAGTAGGGCACATTACTATGCCAATCCTTGGTGACGATAATTACTGTTTGTATGTTTTCTGTTAATTACTTAGTGTAGTAAATAAATTATTTTAAGACAATTGATGTATGGATGATTTTAGTAAAGACTGGGTTCGTGCAGATAACCAAGAATTACAACTTTCATGATGAGACTGAAACAACATACGGGTTAAGATTGACTGCTATCGATGTAAAATATTACTAAGTATTTTAAGAGTTTATTCAGAGGATAACAGCTCTATAAACGTTCTTCTGTGGTGCCCCGACATTCTAGTTAATTACATTTACATGATTAGCTTAATCAGGTAATATCAATTACAGAGAAATAATTTTATAAGTTAGCATGTCATATCACTTAATCCGGCATAGCCAAAGACACGACAATCCTCTGTGTACAACGTAAAACACCAAATAATGCATGCAGAGCAGAATTAGGCCGATACCCGCTAATTATCAAAATCAGAGAAAAGAGATGTTCAATTCTACAACCACCTAAAAGGAAGTGATTCCCAAACCTTCCATAGCCTGTTGAGGCCAGGGGGCAGGATCTTATCCCGGTATTGGGATTCATTGTCATGTGACCATGGCGGGGAATTCAAAACTGCAAGAGTAATCATTTCAAATAATCAAATAATCAACTATTTTCCTCCATTTGAAAGATATATCTCCTAAATCTAACCACGCTGTCCGATTTTCAGAGGCTTTACGGAGAATGCATAAAGTTAGGTTATGTGAGGAGAGTACATTGACAATAGCTGCGTGTAATGTTTAGCCAATTCAAAGAAGGGCATCAACAGACAGAAAACTAGCTAGAATTATGCACTTACCTTTGACAATCTGCATCAGATGACACTCATAGGACATTATGTTAGACAATACATGCATTTTTAGTTCCATCAAGTTCATATTTATATCCAAAAACAGCATTTACAGTCGCGGTGAAATTCAGAATTTTTTTCGGCTCGAATGCTCCCAGTGAATCCAGCATTACAAATCACGGAATTACTATTCGAAAACATTGGTAAATTATAATATTGTCATTCAAAGAATAATATATTATCATCTCGTAATTGCTACCGAATGGCCAGATCTCAAAATAACTTTACTGGGAAATCACATTTTGCTATAAACTGGGTACTATGCTAACAACATAAGCTAAGCTATAAGCTAAGCTAAGCTAAACCGTTAGCATTAGCATCATCTAATATCGATAATAACATTCTAAATATCCCCTTACCTTTGATTATCTCCATCAGAAGGCGCTGCCAGCGATCCCAGGTCCAGAACAAATGTGGTTTCTTTTGACAAAGTTCATAATTTATGTCCAAATAGTTAGCGTTCAGTAGGCTCCCACAAAATGAGGTGGGCAGTGTAAAGTCACGCCGAAAAGCTAAAAAAAACCTAGTAAATAATCTATTTATGTTTGTTCAAACATGTCAAACGTTGTTTAGCATTAATCTTTTGGTCCATTTTTAACGTGAAACATCAGTAAACATCAGTAATATTTTCACACAACCTATCAAGTGTCTAGAATAAACGATTATGACAAAGACACTCTTCTCAGATTCATGCGCAGGCGCAAAAAATGAAGTGATGACGTGTCAACTTGTAAGCATTCTAATTCGGTCTGTATTCATGACAGATGCTTCCAACAACTTTCTAAAGATCGTTGACATCTAGTGGAAGCAGTAGGAGTTGCGAACTGAATCCTTTCTCACTGTGGTATCTATAAAACAATGACACTAAATAGTACAGTCACAAAATTCTCATTTTTTTAAATCTATTTTTCACAGGTTTTTGCCTGCAATATGAGTTTTGTTATACTTACAGACACCATTCAAACTTTTTTAGAAAATTCAGAGTGTTTTCTATCCAAATCTGGTAATAATATGCATATCCTAGCTTCTGAGTTGGTGTAGGTGGCAGTTAAAAATGGGCACATATTTTTTCCAAAATTCTCAATACTGCCCCCGTAGCCCGTAGAGGATAACAAACCCATCACCTACAGAGAGATGAACCTGGAGAAGAGTCCCCTAAGCAAGCTGGTCCTGGGACTCTGTTCACAAACACAAACAGACCCACAGAGCCCCAGGACAGCAACACAATTAGACCCAACAAAATCATGAGAAAAACAAAAACACATTGAAAGAATGAACAAAAAAACTGAGCAAACTAGAATGCTATTTGGCCCTAAACAGAGAGTAGACAGTGGCAGAATACCTGACCACTGTGACTTACCCAAACTTAAGGAAAGCTTTGACTATGTACAGACTCAGTGAGCATAGCCTTGCTATTGAGAGAGACAGCCGTAGGCAGACCTGGCTCTCAAGAGAAGACAGGCTATGTGCACACTGCCCACAAAATGAGGTGGAAACTGAGCTGCACTTCCTAACCTCCTGCCAAATGTATGACCATATTAGAGACTAATATTTCCCTCAGATTACACAGACCCACAAAGAATTTTTAAATAAACCCAATGTTGATAAACTCCCATATCTACTGGGTGAAATACCACAGTGTGACATCACAGCAGCAAGATTTGTGACCTGTTGCCACAAGAAAAGGGCCACCAGTGAAGAACAAACACCATTGTAAATACAATATTCATGTTTATTTATTTTCCCTTTAACTATTTGCATATAATATGACATCTGAAATGTCTTTATTCTTTTGGAAGTTTTGTGAGTGTAATGTTTACTGTACATTTTGATATTGTTTATTTCAGTTTTGTTTATTATCTATTTCAGAACCAGCCATTAGAGAAGGTAGACCCAGCCACTAGTCCCCTCATTAGAGAAGGTAGACCCAGCCACTAGTCCCCTCAGTAGAGAAGGTAGACCCAGCCACTAGACCCCTCATTAGAGAAGGTTGACCCAGCCACTAGACCCCTCATTAGAGAAGGTTGACCTAGCCACTAGACCCCTCATTAGAGAAGGTTGACCCAGCCACTAGTCCCCTCAGTAGAGAAGGTTGACCCAGCCACTAGACCCCTCATTAGAGAAGGTTGACCCAGCCACTAGTCCCCTCATTAGAGAAGGTAGACCCAGCCACTAGACCCCTCATTAGAGAAGGTAGACCCAGCCACTAGTCCCTCATTAGAG
>NC_042958.1:4337030-4387030 GCF_901001165.1 Salmo trutta
AACCCTCCATAACCCCCATATCCCCTACATAACCCCCCATAACCTCCCCATAACCCCTCCATAACCCCCTCATCACCCCCCCATAACCTCTCCATAACCCCCATAACCCCCCATAAACCCCATAACCTCTCCATAACCTCCATAACCCCCCTCCATAACCCCCATAATCCCTCCATAACCCCCATAATCCCTCCATAACCCCCCATAACCCCTCCATAGCCCCCCATAACCTCTCCATAACCTCCCATAACCTCTCCATAACCCCATAACCTCCCCATAACCCCCATAACCCCTCCATAACTCCCTCATCACCCCCCCATAATCCCTCCAAAACCCCACATAACCTCTCAATAACCTCTCCACAACCCCCATAACCCCTCCACAACCCCCATAATCTCTCCATAACCCCCCATAACTTCTCCATAACCCCATAATCCCTCCAAAACCCCACATAACCTCTCCACAACCCCCATAACCCCTCCATAACCCCATAATCCCTCCAAAACCCCACATAACCTCTCCATAACCTCTCCACAAGCCCCATAACCCCTCCATAACCCCCATAATCCCCATAATCCCTCCATAACCCCCCATAACCCCTCCATAGCCCCCATAACCTCCCATAACCTCTCCATAACCCCCATAACCCCTCCATAACCTCTCCACAACCTCTCACTTACCTCCATTACCTCTCCACA
Organism: Salmo trutta; assembly: GCF_901001165.1. Taxonomy (NCBI): domain Eukaryota; kingdom Metazoa; phylum Chordata; class Actinopteri; order Salmoniformes; family Salmonidae; genus Salmo; species Salmo trutta. Next base: position 4,337,729 of record NC_042958.1, read on the forward strand.
ACCCCCATTACCTCTCCATAACTGCCATTACCTTTCCATAACCCCCATTACCTCTCCATAACCCCTATTACCTCTCCATAACCCCCATTACCTCTCCATAACCCCCCATAAACCCCATAACCTCTCCATAACCTCTCCATAACCTCCATAACTTCTCCATAACCCCCCATAACCCCCCCATAACCTCTCCATAACCCCCATAACCCCTCCATAACCTCCAAAACCTCCAAAACCTCTCCATAACCCCCATAACTTCTCCATAACCCCCATAACTTCTCCATAACCCGGTAATTCCTGTATAAACAAACGCAAGACGTATGAATGCCCTGACTTCTGCAGAGACCGTATCACCGTCAGAATGACCACGCAGCGCCTTTAAGGTCTAACCAGAGAGAGCTAACAGTACTAAAGTCCCTGCGTTATAATTCAGTTTTAGTGGCTTTCAACTGTTATGAGCTTTATAATGATGCGTCAGTTCTGTTGTAGCTCAGGGTACTATAATGTTCTGGGCTCAGGCCACTGGTTATTGATCTGTGTGTAGTAATGTCTAGTGCTTTGGGTTATGACTAAGCCAGCTGTGCTCCCTGGAGTAGTAGTAGTAGTAGTAGTAGTAGTTGTAGTAGTAGTGATAGTAGTAGTAATAGTAGTAGTAGTAGTAGTAGTAATAGTAGTAGTGATAGTAGTAGTAGTTGTAGTAGTAGTAGTAGTTGTAGTTGTAGTAGTAGTAGTGATAGTAGTAGTAGTAGTTTGTAGTAGTAGTAGTAGTAGTAGTAGTAGTAGTAGTAGTAGTAGTAGTAGTAGTAGTAGTAGTAGTAGTTGAGTACTGCTTGTGTTTATCTGGTATCTGTTGCTTTGAATTGTTACGGATACAGGTAGTGTGTATCCTGCGTTTGTATTTCTTTTCTCTCCTTCTCCTCCCCACAGGTGACAATCATCACTCCCCAATCAGTCATCATCAGTCCCCAATCAGAAGACACCTGCACCTCTTCACCCAATCACAGTCCCTTTCCCTTGGTTTAAAAACCCCAGTCAGTTGCTCTCATTCTCACTCTGTGATCAATCTTTGTGTTCATTCTCTCAATCGCTCTTGTGTCCAATCTCTATCTCTCTGTATTGATCTCTTTTGTTTTTTCAACTACATGTCACATTTGTCCGGTAATCCTGTGAGTATTGTTTTGTTGTTTGACTGTTTGTTTGTTGGTGGGAAAAGAGGGTACCAAGACAAGTCGCCCATGGGCATACATTACCCGTAGGAGTACTGTGTCTAAGTACCCTAGTTAGAACTGGGCGGACCACCCACTGTATTTTTGGTTAGTTAGCTAGCTGTTATTGAAGTAGGCTAGACTAGATTAGGGGTGTTTTTGATTATTGTTTCTTTGCTTGGTTCCAGCTCAGCCCCTTTTCTCACACCCCATTACCGTGTGTTTAAAATAAACCTTTTGAGTTTGACGGTAGATTTCAGTTGTCTGTGGTTTTTTTGGTTCTCACTGTTCTTTATCACTATTATAATTTGCATGATTTATGTTACGGGTCTCGTATCCATCCCCCCCTAGACCGCTGGGCCAAAGGGATTCGTAACAGAATGTATAGACCATAAAGTCACAATGGTGACTGTCTTGTGATATATAGGATGTGTTATGTATACTCTCTACCAGGGGTGTAAAGTACTTCAGTAAAAATACTTTGAAGTACTACTTAAGTCATTTATTTGGGGGGGGGTGGTATCTGTACTTTACTATTTCTATTTTTGGCAACTTTTACTTGACTACATTCCTAAAGAAAATAAAGTACTTTTTACTCCATACATTTTCCCTGACACTGGAAAGTACTCGTTTACATTTTGACAGGAAATTGGTCCAATTCACACACTTATCAAGACAACGTCCCTGGTCATCCCTACTGCCTCTGATCTGGAGGACTCACTAAACAGAGAACATCCCTGGTCATCCCTACTGCCTCTGATCTGGAGGACTCACTAAACAGAGAACATCCCTGGTCATCCCTACTGCCTCTGATCTGGAGGACTCACTAAACAGAGAACATCCCTGGTCATCCCTACTGCCTCTGATCTGGAGGACTCACTAAGAACATCCCTGGTCATCCCTACTACCTCTGATCTGGCGGACTCACTAAACAGAGAACATCCCTGGTCATCTCTACTGCCTCTGATCTGGAGGACTCACTAAACAGAGAACATCCCCGGTCATCCCTACTGCCTCTGATCTGGAGGACTCACTAAACAGAACATCCCTGGTCATCCCTACTGCCTCTGATCTGGAGGACTCACTGAACAGAACATCCCAGGTCATCCCTACTGCCTCTGATCTGGAGGACTCACTAAACAGAGAACATCCCTGGTCATCCCTACTGTCTCTGATATGGAGGACTTACTAAACAGAACATCCCTGGTCATCCCTACTGCATCCCTACACAAATGCTTTGTTTGTAAATGGTGTCTGAGTGTTGGAGTGTGCCCCTGGCTATCTGTAAATGATGTCTGAGTGATGGTGTTCCCCTGGCTATCCGTCAATAAAAAAAAATATTAAAACTGTGCTGTCTGGTTTTCTTAAAATGAGGAATTTTAAATGATTTATAGTTTTACTTTTGATACTTCAATATATTTTAAACCAAATACTTTTAGACTTTTACTCAAGTAATATTTTACTGGGTGACTTTATTATACTTGAGTCATTTTCTATTAAGGCATCTTTACTTTTACTCAGGTATGACAATTTAGTACTTTTTCCTCCACTGGTCTCTACGAACTTCGTGTGTGTGTGTGTGCGCGTGTGTCAGCCTAGTGGTTAATGTCCTGAAAAGTTTGAAAAACAACTTTCTTGAAAAGTCAGGAATTTGTTTAAATGCTACTTTTTAAAGAAGGGTCAGGTTTAGGGTTATGTAAAGTGATAGGATAGGATTTTTAATGGTGATGTCACGTACACTCCCTCTCTGACCTCTAGGTCATCAGGCTGCTGATTATACTCCCTCTCCTGCCTCTAGGTCATCAGGCTGCTGATTATCCTGCACACCTGTCACCATCGTCTCGCGCAGCTGCGCCTCATGACACTCACCTGGACTCCATCACCTCCTTGATTATCTTCCCTCTATCTGTCACTCCCCTTGGTTCTCTCCTCAAGTGTTATTGACTCTGTTTTCATGTCAGTGCGTTTGTTTGTGTTTCGTGTTTTGATTATTTATTAAAACACTCACACCCTGTACTTGCTTCCTGACTCTCAGCGGACTCCTTACAGGTGAAAAAAAAATGTACACTCAAAAGCCCTGAAAATTTCACAAAAACACAGCTCTCTGTGTGTGTGTGATCTCACCCTCTATGAACTTGGCAATGGTGTGTCACCTCCCTGACCGAGGCCCTTCTCCCCCGATTGCTCAGATTGGCTGGACGGCCATCTCTAGGAAGAGTCTTGGTGGTTCCAAACTTCTTCCATTTAAGATTGATGGAGGCCACTTTGTTCTTGGGCATCTTCAATGCTGAGAAATGATTTGGTACCCTTCCCAAGATCCGTGCCTCGACGCAATCCTGTCTTGGAACTCTACAAACAATTACTTTGACCTTATGGCTTGGTTTTTGCGCGGTACACTATGGGACCTTATATAGACAGGTGTGTGCCTTTCCAAATCATATCAAATCAATTGAATTTACCACAGCTGGACTCCAATCAAGTTCTAGAAACATCTCAAGGATGATCAATGGAAACAGGATGCACCTGAGCTCAATTTTGAATCTCATAGCAAAGGGTCTGAATGAAGCTGGTTGAGAGAGTGTGCAAAGCTGTCATAGGCAAAGGGTGGAAGAATCATTTGTTTAACACTTTTTTGGTTACTACATGATTCCATATGTGTTATTTCGTAGTTTTAATGTTTTCACTATTATTCTACAATGTAGAAAATGGTACAAAATAAAGAAAAACCCTGGAATGAGTAGGTGTCCTAAAAACGTTTGACTGGTACTGTATATTGAGGGGTGGAGAGTGTGTGTGTGGTCTCCGATGGAGGAATGCTCTACATGTTATCAACACACCAGACCTCTCAGCAAAAAACCTGCCGATTTAGGATCAAGTGAAATAAATCTATTACTTAACAGTATATTGTGATGATGTAATCTGATAAGTGTGAATATAGGTAATTGTAAGCATTCAAAATGTAAATAGTAATGTACAGATACTCCCCAATAATGAATGAAATAGTACTTTAAAGCATTTTTACTTTTGTACTTTACCCCACTGCCTCTGACATTAGGCCTACGTTACATTCTCTCTCTCTCCCTCTCTCTCTCTCCCCCTCTCTCTCTCTAAAGAAATAAATAAGTAAATAAGCATAAATATGGGTTGTATTTACAGTTGAAGTCGTAAGTTTACATACACCTTAGAAAATACATTTAAACTCAGCTTTTCACAATTCCTGACATTTAATCCTAGTAAAAATTCCCTGTCTTAGGTCAGTTAGGATCACCACTTTATTTTCTTTGTCTCTCTCTCTCTCTATGTCTCTCTCCCTCACTTTCGCTCTCTGTCTCGCTCTCCCTCCCTCTCTCTCTCTCTCTCAATTTCAAAATAAGGGTTTTATTGACATGGGAAACATATGTTTACATTGCCAAAGCAAGTGAACTAGATAGTAAACAAAAGTTAAATAAACAATAAAGAAATTAACAGTAAACATTACACTCACAGGTGTTCCAACAGAATAAAGACATTTCAAATGTCATATGTGCAAATGGTTAAAGTACAAAAGGTAAAATTAATAAACATAAATATGGGTTGTATTTACAATGGTGTTTGTTCTTCACTGGTGGCCCTTGTAAAAACAGGTCACATATCTTGCTGCTGTGATTGTAAACAGTGGTATTTCACCCAGTAGATATAGAGTTTACCAAAATGTGATTTTTTTCAAATTCTTTGTGGATCTGTGTAATCTGAGGGAAATGTGTGTCTCTAATATGGTCATATATTTGGGCAGGAGGTTAGAAAGTGTAGCTCAGTTTCCACCTCATTTTGATGGCAGTGTGCACATAGCCTGTCTTCTCTTGAGAGCCAGGTCTGCCTACGGCACCTTTCTCAATAGCAAGGCTATGCTCACTGAGTCTGTACATAGTCAAAGCTTTCCTTAAGTTTGGGTCAGTCACAGTGGTCAGGTATTCTGCCACAGTGTACTCTCTGTTTAGGGCCAAATAGCATTCTAGTTTGCTCAGTTTTTTTGTTGATTCTTTCCAATGTGTCAAGTAATTAACCCCCTGAGACACACAATCCCCTGAGACACACTAGCACAAAGGCAGACTCATACACATACAAACACACACCAATATACATAAACCCCCCCCCCCCCCCACAAACACTTTCCACCGTACCTTTCTGTAGTTGGTGATACGTCTGTTGACGTGCTCCACCTTCTCTCCTCGCATGGCGCCTGAGCGGACCTGCAGGACCTCAGGGATGACATCACAGCTTGTACCAGCGTGTCATCATTACGCGCCAGCGCCTCCAGGATCTCACAGGGTTTTAAGGCCAAAAGGTCAGAGTGAAGAAAGCTCTACTTTATTAACTTTAATCAGAGTGTGGAAGATCCATTTCCTTTCAGAGCAACAACTAAATATTAAAAGTTAGTGCTAAAGTTAGATTTTGGTCAAAAGTCATTTTCCATTGAGGGCACTGAAAGACATGTTCGTTAAGGCATCATCCATCCCCCCCCATAAATCATGGTATTCAACCTCACTGATCTACTAGAGATGTGTAAAGTGAACAGTAACAGATTAAGTACGTTAAGCCCTGAGCAGCAGTATTATTGGTAGAGGGAAATTGAAGAAAAAAAAGGGAGAAACGGAGAGAGGGACGTAGGGAGAGAAAATACCTTCTTCAGTTGTTTTTGACTGGAAGCCCATGGGCTTATACCATTTATACTGTATACCAGGGTATTTAGAAATACCGACGGTATTTGGGGGTTTAGGGGCACTGCGGCGGTGGGGGTGGTTGCTATGCCACTGCTTATAACTTATATAATAAGGAATCTAAGATGTGCCAAATAAATGATATCCAGCTTAGGGGTCCAGCTATGCATTTGGTTTGGTAACTTGCTAGATAAGTGGCTAGATGTCAAGATCAAGCTTCTTGGTTACAGCAGAGATATTCAACTCCTGGATCAAGATCCCTGTTGCCTAAATTGTTTAGTGCTTAACATATATATATATATATATATCACCCCTCGTATGCACTTCATGTATTACCGTATACGTCGGCATGGTACAGAAACGGTATGAAACGCTCTCTCTCTCTCTCTCTCTCTCTCTCTCTCTCTCTCTCTCTGTTCTCTCTCTCTCTCTCTCTCTCTCTCTCTTCTCTCTCTCTCTCTCTCTCTCTCTCTCTCTCTCTCTCTCTCTCTCTCTCTGTCCCTCCCTCTGTCTCTCTCTCTCCATCTCTCTTTCTGTCGCACCCTCTGTCTCTCTCTCTCTCTCTCTCTCTCTCCCTGTTTCTCGGTCTCTCTCTCTCTCCCCATCTCTCTCTCTGTCCCTCCCTCTGTCTCTCTCTCCCTGTCTCTCTCCGAGGAAATCTAGGACTATTGGGGCATATGTTTGTAATAACACTGAAAATGACTTTTTACGGGGATATGAAATTACTTTTAGTTTCTGTGGGGACGGGACACAAATAGACCTTTCAATATCCAGAACATGTGATAGATTTGGGCTATATCCAAGAGTCTGTTTTTTACAAACACTCTCGGGTTGCAGTTGTAGACCCCTGCTAGTTGAACAGGACTTATCATCTTCTGTGGGATCTGTGTGTGGAAAGGTGTGTCTGTGTGTTCATTCAACTGTGTCCCAATCAATAAGGACCAGTCTGATAAATCTCAGGGACGACAATAGAACAGAGACAGTCTCTCTCTCTCTCTCTCAGATGATTAAACTGCTTTGCTGCTGAAAATATGGAAAAAGGAAAAACATAGGATCCAAAGTGCAGCCTTGTGCATTTTACTGTTTGTTATAATGTATGTTCCAGACAGATGGACGGACGGACGGACGGACGGACGGACCGACGGACCGACGGACCGACGGACCGACGGACCGACGGACGGACCGACGGACCGACGGACCGACAGACCGACAGACAGACAGACAGACAGACAGACAGACAGACAGACAGACAGACAGACTACAGCGAACAACATCATATAAAAAGAAAAAGAAAAACAATGTGACGCAGCACTCCATTTAACACAAATAAACAAGTTGTGTTTTCTTCTATCGCTGTACTGTGCTAACAGAGAAAAAACCCTGACAGAAAACCCAGAGAGAAAACCCAGAGAGAAAACCAAGTCAAAATCAAATCAAATCAAATTTATATAGCCCTTCTTACATCAGCTGATATATCAAAGTGCTGTACAGAAACCCAGCCTAAAACCCCAAACAGCAAGCAATGCAGGTGTAGAAGCACGGTGGCTAGGAAAAACTCCCTAGAAAGGCCAAAACCTAGGAAGAAACCTAGAGAGGAACCAGGCTATGAGGGGTGGCCAGTCCTCTTCTGGCTGTGCCGGGTGGAGATTATAACAGAACATGGCCAAAATGTTCAAATGTTCATAAATGACCAGCAGGGTCAGAAATAGTAATCATAGTGAACAGGCCAGGGTTACATATCTGCATTCAGAACAGTTGAAACTGGAGCAGCAGCACGGCCAGGTGGACTGGGGACAACAAGGAGTCATCATGTTTATTTTTTATTTAGATTTAAGTCATTTAGTAGACGTTCTTAACCAGAGCGATTTACAAATTGGTGGATTCACCTTATGATATCCAGTGGAACAACCACTTTACAATAGTACATCTATATCTTTTAAGGGGGGGGGGGGGGTTAGAAGGATTACTTTATCCTATCCTAGGTATTCCTTAAAGAGGTGGGGTTTCAGGTGTCTCCGGAAGGTGGTGATTGACTCCGCTGTCCAGGCGTCGTGAGGGAGCTTGTTCCACCATTGGGGTGCCAGAGCAGCGAACAGTTTTGACTGGGCTGAGCGGGAACTGTGCTTCCTCAGAGGTAGGGAGGCGAGCAGGCCAGAGGTGGATGAACGCAGTGCCCTTGTTTGGGTGTAGGGCCTGATCAGAGCCTGAAGGTATGGAGGTGCTGTTCCCCTCACAGCTCCGTAGGCAAGCACCATGGTCTTGTAGCGGATGCGAGCTTCAACAGGAAGCCAGTGGAGAGAGCGGAGGAGCGGGGTGACGTGAGAGAACTTGGGAAGGTTGAACACCAGACGGGCTGCGGTGTTCTGGATGAGTTGTAGGGGTTTAATGGCACAGGCAGGGAGCCCAGCCAACAGCAAGTTGCAGTAATCCAGACGGGAGATGACAAGTGCCTGGATTAGGACCTGCGCCGCTTCCTGTGTGAGGCAGGGTCGTACTCTGCGAATGTTGTAAAGCATGAACCTACAGGATCGGGTCACCGCCTTGATGTTAGTAGAGAACGACAGGGTGTTGTCCAGGGTCACGCCAAGGTTCTTAGCACTCTGGGAGGAGGACACAATGGAGTTGTCAACCGTGATGGCGAGATCATGGAACGGGCAGTCCTTCCCCGGGAGGAAGAGCAGCTCCGTCTTGCCGAGGTTCAGCTTGAGGTGGTGATCCGTCATCCACACTGATATGTCTGCCAGACATGCAGAGATGCGATTCGCCACCTGGTTATCAGAAGGGGGAAAGGAGAAGATTAATTGTGTGTCGTCTGCATAGCAATGATAGGAGAGACCATGTGAGGATATGACAGAGCCAAGTGACTTGCTGTATAGCGAGAATAGGAGAGGGCCTAGAACAGAGCCCTGGGGGACACCAGTGGTGAGAGCGCGTGGTGCGGAGACAGATTCTCACCACGCCACCTGGTAGGAGCGACCTGTCAGGTAGGACGCAATCCAAGCGTGGGCCGCGCCGGAGATGCCCAACTCGGAGAGGGTGGAGAGGAGGATCTGATGGTTCACCGTATCAAAGGCAGCAGATAGGTCTAGGAGGATGAGAGCAGAGGAGAGAGAGTTAGCTTTAGTCGTGCAGAGAGCCTCCGTGACACAGAGAAGAGCAGTCTCAGTTGAATGACCAGTCTTGAAACCTGACTGATTTGGATCAAGAAGGTCATTCTGAGAGAGATAGCAGGAGAGCTGGCCAAGGACGGCATGTTCAAGAGTTTTGGAGAGAAAAGAAAGAAGGGATACTGGTCTGTAGTTGTTGACTTCGGAGGGATCGAGTGTAGGTTTTTTCAGAAGGGGTGCAACTCTCGCTCTCTTGAAGACGGATGGGACGTAGCCAGCAGTCAAGGATGAGTTGATGAGCGAGGTGAGGTAAGGGAGAAGGTCTCCGGAAATGGTCTGGAGAAGAGAGGAGGGGATAGGGTCAAGCGGGCAGGTTGTTGGGCGGCTGGCCATCACAAGACACGAGATTTCATCTGGAGAGAGAGGGGAGAAAGAGGTCAAAGCACAGGGTAGGGCAGTGTGAGCAGGACCAGCGGTGTCGTTTGACTTAGCAAACGAGGATCGGATGTCGTCGACCTTCTTTTCAAAATGGTTGACGAAGTCATCCGCAGAGAGGGAGGAGGGGGGGAGGGGGAGGAGGATTCAGGAGGGAGGAGAAGGTGGCAAAGAGCTTCCTAGGGTTAGAGGCAGATGCTTGGAATTTAGAGTGGTAGAAAGTGGCTTTAGCAACAGAGACAGAAGAGGAAAATGTAGAGAGGAGGGAGTGAAAGGATGCCAGGTCCGCAGGGAGGCGAGTTTTCCTCCATTTCCGCTCGGCTGCCCGGAGCCCTGTTCTGTGAGCTCGCAATGAGTCGTCGAGCCACGGAGCAGGAGGGGAGGACCGAGCCGGCCTGGAGGATAGGGGACATAGAGAATCAAAGGATGCAGAAAGGGAGGAGAGGAGGGTTGAGGAGACAGAATCAGGGGATAGGTTGGAGAAGGTTTGAGCAGAGGGATAGGATGGAAGAGGAGAGAGTAGCGGGAGAGAGAGCGAAGGTTGGGACGGCGCAATACCATCCGAGTAGGGGCAGAGTGAGAAGTGTTGGATGAGAGCGAGAGGGAAAAGGATACAAGGTAGTGATCGGAGACTTGGAGGGGAGTTGCAATGAGATTAGTGGACGAACAGCATCTAGTAAAAATGAGGTCAAGCGTATTGCCTGCCTTGTGAGTAGGGGGGGAAGGTGAGAGGGTGAGGTCAAAAGAGGAGAGGAGTGGAAAGAAGGAGGCAGAGAGGAATGAGTCAAAGGTAGACGTGGGGAGGTTAAAGTCACCCAGAACTGTGAGAGGTGAGCCATCCTCAGGAAAGGAACTTATCAAGACATCAAGCTCATTGATGAACTCTCCAAGGGAACCTGGAGGGCGATAAATGATAAGGATGTTAAGCTTGAAAGGGCTGGTAACTGTGACAGCATGGAATTCAAATGAGGAGATAGACAGATGGGTCAGGGGAGAAAGAGAGAATGTCCACTTGGGAGAGATGAGGATTCCAGTGCCACCACCCCGCTGGCCAGATGCTCTCGGGGTATGCGAGAACACGTGGGCAGACGAGGAGAGAGCAGTAGGAGTAGCAGTGTTATCTGTGGTAATCCATGTCTCCGTCAGTGCCAAGAAGTCGAGGTGCTGGAGGGTAGCATAGGCTGAGATGAACTCTGCCTTGTTGGCCGCAGACCGGCAGTTCCAGAGGCTGCCGGAGACCTGGAACTCCACGTGGGTCGTGCGCGCTGGGACCACCAGGTTAGAGTGGCAGCGGCCATGCGGTGTGAAGCGTTTGTGTGGCCTGTGCAGAGAGGAGAGAACAGGGATAGACAGACACATAGTTGACAGGCTACAGGAGAGGCTACGCTAATGCAAAGGAGATTGCAATGACAAGTGGACTACACTTCTCGAATGTTCAGAAAGTTAAGCTTACGTTGCAAAAATGTTATTGACTAAAATGACGAAGATGATACAGTACAGCTGGCTGGTGAAGTAGGCTAGCTAGCAGTGGCTGCGTTGTTGACTTTGTTTGAACGTGTAGCTGGCTAGGTAACCTCGATAGTTTCAGTACTACACCTTATCATGATACAAAGGCAACTATGTAGCTAGCTAACATAACCCTAATCAAGACGTTCCTTTGTAATGTATTTAGTTTCTACAATGCTGCTCCTAGTCGGTAATAGTTGGCTAGGTTTGGAAAAATGGCGTCGCGGGGGACGAAAATAGCTGGCTAGCTAACCTCGATAATTACTCTAAACTACACAATTATCAAACTATGACAAAGACAACTAACATTGCACTAGTCAAATCGTTCCGTTGTAATGTATTAGTTTCTACAGTGCTGCTAGTCAGTAAAGGTTGGCTGGCTAGCAGTGGGTTTGATGATGACTAGGTGTGTTGACTAAGTCTGGAGTCTGGACAACGGCGTCGCGTCGTGGCGCGGCTGGCTAGCTAACCTCGATAATTACTCTAAACTACACAATTATCTTAGATACAAAGACAGCAAAGACAACTATGTAGCTAGCTAGCACTACACTAATCAAGTCGTTCCGTTGTAATGTAATAGTTTCTACAGTGCTGCTAGTCGGTAGAAGTTGGCTAGTTGGCTAGTTGGCTAGCTAGCAGTGTTGACTAAGTTAGGAGGACGAAAACAGCTGGCTGGCTAGCTAACCTCGATAATTACTCTAAACTACACAATTATCTTTGATACAAAGACGGCTATGTAGCTAGCTAAGAAAAAATTGCTCAGATCAAACAAATCAAACCGTTGTAATGTAATGAAATGTAATATTACCTGTGGAGCGAAGCGAAGTGCGACTATCCGTGTCAGGTAGTCCTGAGGCATGGTCCTAGGGCTCAGGTCCTCCGAGAGAGAAAGAAAGAGAGAAAGAGAGAATTAGAGAGAGCATATTTAAATTCACACAGGACCCCTGTGTATCATAATGCTGACAGATTACTACAGAACCCCTGTGTATCATAAGACAGGAGAAATACTCCAGATATAACAGACTGACCCTAGTCCCCCGACACAAACTACTGCAGCATAAAAACCTTGAGAGAAAATCATTCCCTAGCTTGTTTGTCTTCAGTATGCAGTACCTCGTCTCATAACACACACAAGCACACACACTGTCTACAAGCACACACACAGTCACCATGTACACACACGCACGCACGCACACACAAACATAGATTTCTGTCATTATTATGTAGTTCACATAGTGTGATGTGTTTATGATGAAGTAATCTGTCAGCATTATGATACACAGGGGTTCTGTTGTAATCTGTTAGCATTATGATACACAGGGGTTCTGTAGTAATCTGTTAGCATTATGATACACAGGGGTTCTGTAGTAATCTGTCAGCATTATAATACACTGGGGTTCTGTAGTAATCTGTTAGCATTATTATACACAGGGGTTCTGTAGTAATATGTTAGCATTATTATACACAGGGGTTCTGTAGTAATCTGTCAGCATTATGAAACACAGGGGTTCTGTAGTAATCTGTCAGCATTATGATACACAGGGGTTCTGTAGTGATCTGTTAGCATTATGATACACAGGGGTTCTGTAGTAATCTGTCAGCATTATGAAACACAGGGGTTCTGTAGTGATCTGTCAGCATTATGATACACAGGGGTTCTGTAGTAATCTGTCAGCATTATGATACACAGGGGTTCTGTAGTGATCTGTCAGCATTATGATACACAGGGGTTCTGTAGTAATCTGTCAGCATTATTATACACAGGGGTTCTGTAGTAATCTGTCAGCATTATGATACACAGGGGTTCTGTAGTAATCTGTTAGCATTATTATACACAGGGGTTCTGTAGTAATCTGTCAGCATTATGATACACAGGGGTTCTGTAGTAATCTGTCAGCATTATGATACACAGGGGTTCTGTAGTAATCTGTCAGCATTATGATACACAGGGGTTCTGTAGTGATCTGTCAGCATTATGATACACAGGGGTTCTGTAGTAATCTGTCAGCATTATGATACACAGGGGTTCTGTAGTAATCTGTTAGCATTATGATACACAGGGGTTCTGTAGTAATCTGTCAGCATTATGATACACAGGGGTTCTGTAGTAATCTGTCAGCATTATGATACACAGGGGTTCTGTAGTAATCTGTCAGCATTATGATACACAGTGGTCCTGTAGTAATCTGTCAGCATTATGATACACAGGGGTTCTGTAGTAATCTGTTAGCATTATGATACACAGGGGTTCTGTAGTAATCTGTTAGCATTATGATACACAGGGGTTCTGTAGTAATCTGTTAGCATTATGAAACACAGGGGTTCTGTAGTAATCTGTTAGCATTATGATACACAGGGGTTCTGTAGTAATCTGTCAGCATTATGATACACAGGGGTTCTGTTGTAATCTGTCAGCATTATGATACACAGGGGTTCTGTTGTAATCTGTCAGCATTATGATACACAGGGGTTCTGTTGTAATCTGTCAGCATTATGATACACAGGGGTTCTGTAGTAATCTGTTAGCATTATGATACACAGGGGTTCTGTTGTAATCTGTTAGCATTATGATACACAGGGGTTCTGTTGTAATCTGTCAGCATTATGATACACAGGGGTTCTGTAGTAATCTGTCAGCATTATAATACACTGGGGTTCTGTAGTAATCTGTTAGCATTATTATACACAGGGGTTCTGTAGTAATCTGTTAGCATTATGATACACAGGGGTTCTGTAGTAATCTGTTAGCATTATGATACACAGTGGTTCTGTAGTAATCTGTCAGCATTATGATACACAGGGGTTCTGTAGTAATCTGTCAGCATTATGATACACAGTGGTTCTGTAGTAATCTGTCAGCATTATGATACACAGGGGTTCTGTAGTGATCTGTCAGCATTATGATACACAGGGGTTCTGTAGTAATCTGTCAGCATTATGATACACAGGGGTTCTGTAGTAATCTGTCAGCATTATGATACACAGGGGTTCTGTAGTAATCTGTCAGCATTATGATACACAGGGGTTCTGTAGTAATCTGTCAGCATTATGATACACAGGGGTTCTGTAGTAATCTGTCAGCATTATGATACACAGGGGTTCTGTAGTAATCTGTCAGCATTATTATACACAGGGGTTCTGTAGTAATCTGTCAGCATTATGATACACAGGGGTTCTGTAGTAATCTGTTAGCATTATTATACACAGGGGTTCTGTAGTAATCTGTTAGCATTATGATACACAGGGGTTCTGTAGTAATCTGTTAGCATTATGATACACAGGGGTTCTGTAGTAATCTGTCAGCATTATGATACACAGGGGTTCTGTAGTAATCTGTTAGCATTATGATACACAGGGGTTCTGTAGTAATCTGTCAGCATTATGATACACAGGGGTTCTGTAGTAATCTGTTAGCATTATGATACACAGGGGTTCTGTAGTGATTTTACACTACAACCACACTATTTATTACTTGGAAGATCATTCAATTATCTCTTCTTCTGTTCCTCCACTTCTGTCTTCTTCTGTTCCTCCACTCCTCTCTTCTTCTGTTCCTCCACTCCTCTCTTCTTCTGTTCCTCCACTCCTCTCTTCTTCTGTTCCTCCACTCCTGTCTTCTTCTGTTCCTCCACTCCTCTCTTCTTCTGTTCCTCCACTCCTCTCTTCTTCTGTTCCTCCACTCCTGTCTTCTTCTGTTCCTCCACTCCTCTCTTCCTCTGTTCCTCCACTCCTGTCTTCTTCTGTTCCTCCACTCCTCTCTTCTTCTGTTCCTCCACTCCTCTCTTCTTCTGTTCCTCCACTCCTCTCTTCTTCTGTTCCTCCACTCCTGTCTTCTTCTGTTCCTCCACTCCTGTCTTCTTCTGTTCCTCCACTCCTGTCTTCTTCTTCTCTGCAAGAGTGTCTCTCACCAGGATTATGATACGGTCTGTGTCTCCTGTGTTAATTATGTTGCAGAGTTGAGGACGGGATTCATGTCGCAGAGTTAAAGACGGGATTAATGTTGCATGTGAAATAGGTTCAACAGCACTGGTCTGTGATGTCATAGTTGGCCTGTCAGACAGCGAAACAAAGCTTCACACAGCAGACAAACAGGCAGCGCACGCACACACACACACACACACACACTACAGCATTGTGCTTACTGAGACCACAAACAGAACTCGCTACCAACCACATCCTCAACCAACTGTACCGTGAAACGGGTGTGTGTGTGTGTGTGTGTGTGTGTGTGTCGCTGTTCCTCCACACCCCAACCTACAGCCAGCTCCCTGCCAGGACAACATGCTGTGATCACCCACTGCTAGGGTACAACCCACACACACACACACACACACACACACACACACACACACATACTCCTTGGTAAGGGCGTTTCCCAGGGCTGATGTGGACCAGAGCCTTAGTAGAGTTTGAACCATGTAGCAATCTGTTATACATCCCCTCAACAACTCTACAGTACAGACAAAATGAACAACTCTACAGTACAGACACAATGAACAACTCTACGATACAGACACAATGAACAACTCTACAGTACAGACACAATGAACAACTCTACAATACAGACACAATGAACAACTCTACAGTACAGACACACAACTCTACAATACAGACACACAACTCTACAATACAGACACAATGAACAACTCTACAGTACAGACACACAACTCTACAATACAGACACACAACTCTACAATACAGACACAATGAACAACTCTCAAAGCCAAAGACTAGTGTGTGTGTATGTGTGTGTGTGTGTGTGTGTGTATGTGTGTGTGTCTGTGTGTGTGTGTGTGTGTGTGTGTGTGTGTGTGTGGTGAATGAGCAGGGGATGAGCTGCTTTCACTGCAGACCCCTTATACCGGTTATCAGCCTGTAATGGTTATCAGCCTGTACCGGTTATCAGCCTGTAATGGTGATCAGCCTGTAATGGTGATCAGCCTGTACTGGTGATCAGCCTGTACCGGTTATCAGCCTGTACCGATTATCAGCCTGTACCGGTTATCAGCCTGTACCGGTGATCAGCCTGTACCGGTGATCAGCCTGTACCGGTGATCAGCCTGTACCGATTATCAGCCTGTACCGGTGATCAGCCTGTACCGGTGATCAGCCTGTACCGGTGATCAGCCTGTACCGGTTATCAGCCTGTACCGGTTATCAGCCTGTACCGGTTATCAGCCTGTAATGATGATCAGCCTGTACCGGTTATCAGCCTGTACTGGTGATCAGCCTGTACCGGTTATCAGCCTGTACTGGTGATCAGCCTGTACCGGTTATCAGCCTGTACCGGTTATCAGCCTGTAATGGTGATCGGATGATCAGCCTGTAATGGTGATCAGATGATCAGCCTGTAATGGTGATCAGCCTGTAATGGTGATCAGCCTGTAATGGTGATCAGCCTGCACATCCTCCATGATGATGACTTAATTCCACAGCTCACACTGATCTCCCACTACTTGGAGTCTCTCTCTAACTATCTGGTAGTACTGCAGAGCACAAGCCTCCCACCACTTATCTGTCCGTGATGATGACTTAATGCCTCTCACAAATCTAACACGATGAAGAGATGGTGACTCTGACTATCTGCAGTCTCTCTACGAGATCTCAGTCTCTCTACGAGATCTCAGTCTCTCTACGAGATCTCAGGCTCTCTACGAGATCTCAGGCTCTCTACGAGATCCCAGTCTCTCTACGAGATCCCAGTCTCTCTACGAGATCCCAGTCTCTCTACGAGATCCCAGTCTCTCTACGAGATCTCAGTCTCTCTACGAGATCCCAGTCTCTCTACGAGATCTCAGTCTCTCTATGAGATCTCAGTCTCTCTCTCAGTCTCTCTACGAGATCTCAGTCTCTCTATGAGATCTCAGTCTCTCTCTGTCTCTCTACGAGATCTCAGTCTCTCTACGAGATCTCAGTCTCTCTACGAGATCTGCAGTCTCTCTACGAGATCTCAGTCTCTCTACGAGATCTGCAGTCTCTCTACGAGATCTGCAGTCTCTCTACGAGATCTGCAGTCTCTCTACGAGATCTGCAGTCTCTCTACGAGATATCAGGCTCTCTCTCTGTCTCTCTATGAGATCTCAGTCTCTCTCTTTCCTTCTAAATGATCTCATTCTAGCACTGCCTGGCATTCCTGTATAGCTCAAAATATTCTCTCCAGATCTAACAGACGTTAGCCAGTGACAATAACCACCTGGACCAGCGACAAAAACAACCTGGACTAGCAACAGTAACAACCTGGACTAGCGACAAGAACAAATTGGACTAGAGACAAGAACAACCTGGACCAGCGACAATAACAAGCTGGACCAGCGACAATAACAAGCTGGACTAGCGACAATAACAAGCTGGACTAGCGACAATAACCACCTGGACTAGCGATAAGAACAACCTGGACTAGAGACAAGAACAACCTGGACTAGAGACAAGAACAACCTGGACCAGTGACGACAATAACAAGCTGGATCAGGGATGACAATAACAAGCTTGACCAGTGACGACAATAACAAGCTGGACCAGTGACAATAACAAGTTGGACCAGGGATGACAATAACAAGCTGGACCAGTCGACGACAATAACAAGCTGGACCAGTGATGACAATAACAAGCTGGACCAGTGATGACAATTACAAGCTGGACCACTGACGACAATAACAAGCTGGACCAGCGACAATAACAAGCTGGACCAGTGATGACATTAACAAGCTGGACCAGCGATGAAAAAAACAAGCTGGATCAGTGACGACAATAACAAGCTGGACCAGCAACAATAACAAGCTGGACCAGTGATGACAATAACAAGCTGGACCAGTGACAATAACAAGCTGGACCAGTGACGACAATAACAAGCTGGACCAGTGACGACAATAACAAGCTGGACCAGTGATGACAATAACAAGCTGGACCAGTGACAACAACAAGCTTGACCAGTGGCGACAATAACAAGCTGGACCAGTGACAATAACAAGATGGACCAGGGATGACAATAACAAGCTGGACCAGTGATAACAATAACAACAAGCTGGACCAGTGATGACAATAACAACAAGCTGGACCAGTGATGACAATAACAACAAGCTGGACCAGTGATGACAATAACAACAAGCTGGACCAGTGATGACAATAACAACAAGCTGGACCGGTGATGACAATAACAAGCTGGACCAGTGATGACAATAACGAGCTGGACCAGTAACGACAATAACAAGCTTGACCAGTGACGACAATAACAAGCTGGACCAGCGACAATAACAAGCTGGACCAGCGATGACAATAACAAGCTGGACCAGCGATGACAAAAACAAGCTGGACCAGTGACAACAATAACAAGCTGGACCAGTGATTACAATAACAAACTTCACCAGTGATGACAATAACAAGCTGGACCAGTGATGACAATAACAAGCTGGACCAGTGATGACAATAACAAGCTGGACCAGTGATGACAATAACAAGCTGGACCAGTGATGACAATAACAAGCTGGACCAGCGATGACAATAACTAGCTGGACCAGCGATGACAAAAACAAGCTGGACCAGTGACAACAATAACAAGCTGGACCAGTGATTACAATAACAAACTTCACCAGTGATGACAATAACAAGCTGGACCATTGATGACAGTAACAAGCTGGACCAGTGACAATAACAAGCTGGACCAGTGATGACAATAACAAGCTGGACCAGTGATGACAATAACAAGCTGGACCAGTGATGACAATATCAAGGAGGACCAGTGATGACAATAACAAGCTGGACCAGTGATGACAATAACAAGCTGGACCAGTGATGACAATAACAAGCTGGACCAGTGATGACAATAACAAGCTGGACCAGTGATGACAATAACAAGCTGGACCAGTGACGACAATAACAAGCTGGACCAGTGATGACAATAACAAGGAGGACCAGTGATGACAATAACAAGCTGGACCAGTGACAATAACAAGCTGGGCCAGTGATGACAATAACAAGCTGGACCAGTGATGACAATAACAAGCTGGACCAGTAATGACAATAACAAGGAGGACCAGTGACAATAACAAGCTGGACCAGTGATGACAATAACAAGCTGGACCAGTGATGACAATAACAAGCTGGACCAGTAATGACAATAACAAGCTGGACCAGTAATGACAATAACAAGGAGGACCAGTGACAATAACAAGCTGGACCAGTGATGACAATAACAAGGAGGACCAGTGATGACAATAACAAGGAGGACCAGTGATGACAATAACAAGGAGGACCAGTGAGAATAAGAAGTTGGACCAGTGATGACAATAACAAGGAGGACCAGTGATGACAATAACAAGGAGGACCAGTGATGACAATAACAAGGAGGACCAGTGACGACAATAACAAGCTGGACCAGTGACGACAATAACAAGGAGGACCAGAGACAATTACACCACATAACATGCGCTGACACAATACTACACAAACACATCACAGAGTGCCTATAACCTGACAAAATACCTCCACAATAACACAGCATCTACCCAAAGCACCCCAGATACAGAAGCCATATTCCAGGATCCCTCAGACCCCTTTGTAGTTTGGACAATATTTTAGCTTTAGGAAGAAAACAAGCATCAATTCCCCTGAGGCTGACCAGATAGGCCTGGATATGTTTTTGATTGGCCGCCTAGAGAGAGAGAAGAGGAGGATGAGAGGGAAGGGGGGGGGGGGGTAGAGAGGGGGAGAGAGTGGGATAGAAAGTTTCGGAGGACCTGGTGACTTCCCAAACAAACAGTACAGTGTAAAAACAAGAGCAGAGGGCATTTTGAGGTACCTGACAGAAGAGGTTTGAATAGAAACATGGTTCTTTAACGGAAAGTTCTATATGGCAATATGTTGAACAAGCAACCTTGTAGGGCTGAGAGAGAGGTCTGTCAGGATTGAGAGAGAGGTCTGTCAGGACTGAGAGAGAGGTCTGTCAGGACTGAGAGAGAGGTCTGTCAGGACTGAGAGAGAGGTCTGTCGTAGGACTGAGAGAGAGGTCTGTCGTAGGACTGAGAGAGAGGTCTGTCGTAGGACTGAGAGAGAGGTCTGTCGTAGGAATGAGAGAGAGGTCTGTCAGGACTGAGAGAGAGGTCTGTCAGGACTGAGAGAGAGATCTGTCATAGGACTGAGAGAGAGGTCTGTCATAGGACAGAGAGAGGTCTGTCATAGGACAGAGAGAGGTCTGTCAGGACTGAGAGAGAGGTCTGTCAGGACTGAGAGAGAGGTCTGTCAGGACTGAGAGAGAGGTCTGTCGTAGGACTGAGAGAGAGGTCTGTCGTAGGACTGAGAGAAAGGTCTGTCGTAGGACTGAGAGAGAGGTCTGTCATAGGACTGAGAGAGAGGTCTGTCAGGACTGAGAGAGAGGTCTGTCATAGGACTGAGAGAGAGGTCTGTCGTAGGACTGAGAGAGAGGTCTGTCATAGGACTGAGAGAGAGGTCTGTCATAGGACTGAGAGAGAGGTCTGTCAGGACTGAGAGAGAGGTCTGTCAGGACTGAGAGAGAGGTCTGTCATAGGACTGAGAGAGAGGTCTGTCGTAAGGCTGAGAGAGAGGTCTGTCAGGACTGAGAGAGAGGTCTGTCAGGACTGAGAGAGAGGTCTGTCAGGACTGAGAGAGAGGTCTGTCAGGACTGAGAGAGAGGTCTGTCAGGACTGAGAGAAAGGTCTGTCAGGACAGAGAGAGGTCTGTCGTAGGGCTGAGAGAGAGGTCTGTCAGGGCTGAGAGAGAGGTCTGTCAGGACTGAGAGAGAGGTCTGTCATAGGACTGAGAGAGAGGTCTGTCGTAGGGCTGAGAGAGAGGTCTGTCAAGGCTGAGAGAGAGGTCTGTCAGGGCTGAGAGAGAGGTCTGTCAGGGCTGAGAGAGAGGTCTGTCAGGACAGAGAGAGGTCTGTCGTAGGACAGAGAGAGGTCTGTCAGGACTGAGAGAGAGGTCTGTCAGGACTGAGAGAGAGATCTGTCATAGGACTGAGAGAGAGGTCTGTCATAGGACAGAGAGAGGTCTGTCATAGGACAGAGAGAGGTCTGTCAGGACTGAGAGAGAGGTCTGTCAGGACTGAGAGAGAGGTCTGTCAGGACTGAGAGAGAGGTCTGTCGTAGGACTGAGAGAAAGGTCTGTCGTAGGACTGAGAGAGAGGTCTGTCATAGGACTGAGAGAGAGGTCTGTCAGGACTGAGAGAGAGGTCTGTCATAGGACTGAGAGAGAGGTCTGTCGTAGGACTGAGAGAGAGGTCTGTCATAGGACTGAGAGAGAGGTCTGTCATAGGACTGAGAGAGAGGTCTGTCATAGGACTGAGAGAGAGGTCTGTCATAGGACTGAGAGAGAGGTCTGTCAGGACTGAGAGAGAGGTCTGTCAGGACTGAGAGAGAGGTCTGTCATAGGACTGAGAGAGAGGTCTGTCATAGGACTGAGAGAGAGATCTGTCGTAAGGCTGAGAGAGAGGTCTGTCAGGACTGAGAGAGAGGTCTGTCAGGACTGAGAGAGAGGTCTGTCAGGACTGAGAGAGAGGTCTGTCAGGACTGAGAGAAAGGTCTGTCAGGACAGAGAGAGGTCTGTCGTAGGGCTGAGAGAGAGGTCTGTCAGGGCTGAGAGAGAGGTCTGTCAGGACTGAGAGAGAGGTCTGTCATAGGACTGAGAGAGAGGTCTGTCGTAGGGCTGAGAGAGAGGTCTGTCAAGGCTGAGAGAGAGGTCTGTCAGGGCTGAGAGAGAGGTCTGTCAGGGCTGAGAGATAGGTCTGTCAGGACAGAGAGAGGTCTGTCGTAGGACAGAGAGAGGTCTGTCAGGACTGAGAGAGAGTTCTGTCGTAGGACTGAGAGAGAGGTCTGTCGTAGGACAGAGAGAGAGGTCTGTCGTAGGACAGAGAGAGAGGTCTGTCAGGACTGAGAGAGAGGTCTGTCGTAGGACTGAGAGAGAGGTCTGTCGTAGGACTGAGAGAGAGGTCTGTCGTAGGACAGAGAGAGAGGTCTGTCGTAGGACAGAGAGAGAGGTCTGTCGTAGGACAGAGAGAGAGGTCTGTCAGGACTGAGAGAGAGGTCTGTCATAGGACAGAGAGAGAGGTCTGTCAGGACTGAGAGAGAGGTCTGTCAGGACTGAGAGAGAGGTCTGTCAGGACTGAGAGAGAGGTCTGTCATAGGACTGAGAGAGAGGTCTGTCATAGGACTGAGAGAGAGATCTGTTGTAGGGCTGAGAGAGAGGTCTGTCAGGGCTGAGAGAGAGGTCTGTCAGGGCTGAGAGAGAGGTCTGTCATAGGACTGAGAGAGAGGTCTGTCATAGGACTGAGAGAGAGGTCTGTCGTAGGGCTGAGAGAGAGGTCTGTCGTAGGGCTGAGAGAGAGGTCTGTCAGGACTGAGAGGTCTGTGGAACCATAGAGGGATAATTCCTCATGATTTACACTCACACACACACACACAAACATGGTCACAGGCAGGCACACTCCACACTGGATACACACACACACACTCAACTGTGCACACACACTCACAAACCACAAGTGCATGTACACATAGACTCCAAGGTCTCTACACACACACACACACACACACACACGCTCACGTGCACCCCACACCGCCGCTCGCACAAAGTCGACCCATAATCTTTAAACAAGATTCATGGTGAAAAGCCTGCTGGATGAAATGACCATGTGCACCACACACCACACAGCTAAAACACTGAGGTGCTCTCTGTCTTTAATTAAACCCTTCTTCATTTCTTTACAAGTCTGGACAGAATTAAACGGGAAAGGCAGGTTGGAAGGACTCATCCAGATGTTTTGTGTCCTAGGAATCATTTATTAGTTATAGATGGCATTATTCACTTAACTAGAGATTATCAATAGATATACTGTATTCATTGGTAATGTACTAGAGTTTATCAATAGATATACTGGATTCACTGGTAATGTACTAGAGTTTATATATATATACTGTATTCACTGGTAATGTACTAGAGTTTATATATATATATATATACACACTGTAGTCACTGGTAATGTACTAGAGTTTATCAATATATATACTGTAGTCACTGGTAATGTATTGTACTGTAAAATAACTAGTGTGTGTGTGTGTGTGTGTGTGTGTGTGTGTGAGTGTGTGTGAGTGTGTGTGAGTGTGTGTGAGTGTGTGTGTGTGTCTAACTGGAAGGGATTATCTATGTACTATTTTTCAGGGCATAAATAAAGTACACAAACAGTACATACTGTAATCCAATTAAAGTCACTACCGCGTCATCTCTCTCTGCCAGATATGCTGCGTTGGTGTTTTCCTCAAAAGACTAGAGGATTATGGGACTTCCCACTCAGAGCGGAAGCTCAGACGAACGGTTTTAAGAACAGGAAGTGTGTGTTTACGAGACGGCGTAAACATAGGCATAAAAACCACTTACTGTAACCTACAGGAAACGCATCATCGTCACAACACTCCGCAGCGACAACTTGGAGATATCCCACTCAGAAAACTTTTTATTTACATTCTCATTGGTCAGGATAACGGAAGGTTATAGGTCAATAGGTCAGGGTGGGAGGCCTACCTTGCCAAGAAACACAGAAGACACACACAAAAACACAAATAGAGAAAGCGAGAGTGTGTGTGTGCACATGCGTGCGTGCGTGCATGTGTGTGTGTGTGCCCGTGCGTGATGGTGTAGAATGCAGAGAGACTTGTCACTTTGCCTGTGATAAGGCATGTTTCTAACCTTTAGCTGTCAACACTGTGGAATGTAAGAAAATATTCCCAACCCGCCACCAACCAACTAGTGACAGACCAGTGGAAGGATACGTTTAGTGAGAGGGCAGACCGTCGTTACGGGAACCAGTACCGAAACTGCTATGCAAAGAGTAAATGTTATGATGACATTATATTACCATGTCACCTGATGAAGAATGGGAACAGTACTACTCTGTGTGAGGGCCTATCAGATCTGAGAACAGTACTACTCTGTGTGAGGGCCAATCAGCTCTGAGAACAGTACTACTCTGTGTGAGGGCCTATCAGATCTGAGAACAGTACTACTCTGTGTGAGGGCCTATCAGCTCTGAGAACAGTACTACTCTGTGTGAGGGCCTATCAGCTCTGAGAACAGTACTACTCTGTGTGAGGGCCAATCAGCTCTGAGAACAGTACTACTCTGTGTGAGGGCCAATCAGCTCTGAGAACAGTACTACTCTGTGTGAGGGCCAATCAGCTCTGAGAACAGTACTACTCTGTGTGAGGGCCAATCAGCTCTGAGAACAGTACTACTCTGTGTGAGGGCCTATCAGCTCTGAGAACAGTACTACTCTGTGTGAGGGCCAATCAGCTCTGAGAACAGTACTACTCTGTGTGAGGGCCAATCAGCTCTGAGAACAGTACTACTCTGTGTGAGGGCCTATCAGATCTGAGAACAGTACTACTCTGTGTGAGGGCCAATCAGCTCTGAGAACAGTACTACTCTGTGTGAGGGCCTATCAGCTCTGAGAACAGTACTACTCTGTGTGAGGGCCTATCAGATCTGAGAACAGTACTACTCTGTGTGAGGGCCTATCAGCTCTGAGAACAGTACTACTCTGTGTGAGGGCCTATCAGCTCTGAGAACAGTACTACTCTGTGTGAGGGCCAATCAGCTCTGAGAACAGTACTACTCTATCATTCCTATATGTGGACATTTTGACTGTTAAATCAAAGAAGCCAGTACATTGAAGCACTCCTCTTCCCTCCCTTTATTGACATTTCATTCACCAGGAAATAGAATAGATTCTGAGATCCTGGAAAACAATAACAAGCATGCTGAAAGGCACCCTATTCCATATATAGTGCACTACTTCAGACCAGAGGCATACTGTATGTTCCCTGGTCATAATGAATACTCCGTGTGAGGAATAGGGTGTCATTTTGGATGCACAGGAACAAGCAAGCTTAAATCGAAATGTGCTCTGATGCAGAGAGACGTTTATCACGACATATCAACAACAACAACAAAATAATCAATCCCAAACAACAAATTGGGAACAAACAAAGTCAATGTATTGTCTACATGGAAAAAAACTGATTGTCTAAGATATATGGAGATAACAAATTCACTTCTGATGGCAGAAAAATAGAATGTATTGCAAGGTGCTTTTTGTTCTTAACTAGTTCCTGGGCATTGAATGGTAGATAACGTTGCAAAATATGGGTAACTTTTCCCAAAAGTGGGAAGATTCCAGGAAACAGAAGAGAATAAGCAGAACATTCATAATTCTCCAACTGGGATTTACTGGAAAATCTGTGATTTTACCAGAATTTTGAAACCGTAATTAGGTGACTTGTTACAGGTACAACTCGCCTGTCCCATCGTTAATACTCCACCTAAATCACCTCTGGGTTTTATTCTTCCTCTGAACAGGCAGCGAGGGCCCTCTGTAGCCGCCTTGCTGTTTTTTAAACGCCTGGGAACACGAGTTTAGCCAACTGGTCATTGTGTTGTCAAACAAGGCATTGCAACAATGCCAAATCGGGGGTTTTTTTCACCCAACTTTTAACCTAAATTCAATGACATGGTGACATGTTTTGTTGATTTCACGTTAGTTGAAAACTCAGTTAAATATAAATCACAACTAGACATTGAACTGAAGTCTGTGACCAGTGGGCTTATTTATCAACTAAAGGCTTATTTATCAACTAAAGGCTTATTTATCAACTAAAGGCTTATTTATCAACTAAAGGCTTATTTATCAACTAAAGGCTTATTTATCAACTAAAGGCTTATTTATCAACTAAAGGCTTATTTATCAACTAAAGGCTTATTTATCAACTAAAAGCTTATTTATCAACTAAAGGCTTATTTATCAACTAAAGGCTTATTTATCAACTAAAGGCTTATTTATCAACTAAAGGATTATTTATCAAGTTGAGCAATGCCTTCATTTCCTCAATGACTTCATATCCTCAATGACTTCATATCCTCAATGCCTTCATATCCTACATATCCTCAATGCCTTCATATCCTACATATCCTCAATGCCTTCATATCCTACATATCCTCAATGCCTTCATATCCTTCATATCCTCAATGCCTTCATATCCTTCATATCCTCAATGCCTTCATATCCTTCATATCCTCAATGCCTTCATATCCTTCATATCATCAATGCCTTCATATCCTTCATTTCCTCAATGACTTCATATCCTCAGTGACTTCATATCCTTCATTTCCTCAATGACTTCATATCCTCAGTGACTTCATATCCTTCATATCCTCAATATCTTCATATCCTCAATGCCTTCATATCCTCAATACCTTAATATCCTCAACTCCTCAATATCTTCATATCCTCAATGCCTTCATATCCTCAATACCTTCATATCCTCAATACCTTCATATCCTCAACTCCTCAATACCTTCATATCCTCCATTCTTTTTTCCATGCATTCATATCCTCAACTAGTTAATATCCTTCATATCATCCATACCTTCATATCCTCAACTCCTCAATATCTTCACATCCTCAATGTCTCTTCATATCCTCAATTCCTTCATATCCATCATATTCTCAATGCCTCCATATCCTTCATATCGTGGGCTAGAGGAAACTCCCTCTAGCCCAATCCTACCCCAATCCAATGCTTTTACATTTGTGCAGAGTAGTGAACGAGCGCACACAACGCAAGGAAGTAATGATTAAAGGGACTGAACCCATGGGGAGAACTTAATGCCTATGATTACGTGGGCGGTACGTTTTTTTAACTGGCAGCCCTCCTGTTGCTGGCTTGCCTCTCTAACCATCAGGCTACCATGGAGGAGACAGTAAGGTAAAGGGGACCTTAGGAGATACACATGGATAATGATATATGCCAGACGGGAGGGAGAAGATATCCTGTCCTTTTCGCGGTAAAAACTCTAGGAAAGTCAAAGCGCTCTAGACTGAGTAAAGCTCCAGACTGGGCAAACACTACAGATAATATCCTCTCCTCTTCTCCCTCCTCTCCTCTCCCTCCCATCTCCTCTCCTCCTTCCTCTTCTCCTGCCTCTTCTCTGCCCTCCTCTCCTCTTCTCCCTCCTATCTCCTCTCCTCCTGCCTCTTCTCCTGTCTCTTCTCCTGCCTCTTCTCCTGTCTCTTCTCCTGTCTCTTCTCCTGTCTCTTCTCTGCCTTCTCTGTGGTAGGAAACTAGATGTGGAGGCTGAGGTTGGAGTGAGCTGGGTTGGAACAGGGTCAACAGGTCCGGAGAGGAATCCAAGGGAGTGGTGGTGAATCCAGAACAGGGTAGCAGGGTGGTGAGATGTGGAACAGGAGACAGGATTCAGAGAGGCAAAATGAGCAGAGATTACGATCTGGCCGAGTGGAAGTGGCAGGACTGAGTATTTGTAGAGGTCTTGATTATGGAATGGGTTGCAGCTGGTGAGGATCTGCTCTGGCTTCAGCACACCTGTCACCAACCACACAATCACAAACAAACAGAAAGGGAGGGGGAGAGAGAGAGAGTGGACTGGAGGAGTGGCTGCAGGTCAAGGAGACACCGGATGTCCACTAAGGGGTGTGGCAGGAGCAGATGTGACACATTTAAGGCCCAAAGTAGATTTACTGTCTTAATGACACTGATACAACTGCTTTATTGGTCTATGAGGTCTGTCTGGATGCTAGGCCTGACTCTCTGCCTCCTCTCCTGTCTCTGAGGTCTGTCTGAATGCTAGGCCTGACTCTCTGCCTCCTCTCCTGTCTCTGAGGTCTGTCTGAATGCTAGGCCTGACTCTCTGCCTCCTCTCCTGTCTCTGAAGATCTGTCTGAATGCTAGGCCTGACTCTCTGCCTCCTCTCGTATCTCTGAGGTCTGTCTGAATGCTAGGCCTGGCTCTCTGCCTCCTCTCCTGTCTCTGAAGGTCTGTCTGAATGCTAGGCCTGACTCTCCGCCTCCTCTCGTATCTCTGAGGTCTGTCTGAATGCTAGGCCTGGCTCTCTGCCTCCTCTCCTGTCTCTGAGGTCTGTCTGAATGCTAGGCCTGACTCTCTGCCTCCTCTCCTGTCTCTGAAGGTCTGTCTGAATGCTAGGCCTGACTCTCTGCCTCCTCTCGTATCTCTGAGGTCTGTCTGAATGCTAGGCCTGACTCTCTGCCTCCTCTCCTGTCTCTGAGGTCTGTCTGAATGCTAGGCCTGACTCTCTGCCTCCTCTCCTGTCTCTGAGGTCTGTCTGAATGCTAGGCCTGACTCTCTGCCTCCTCTCCTGTCTCTGAAGGTCTGTCTGAATGCTAGGCCTGACTCTATGCCTCCTCTCCTGTCTCTGAAGGTCTATCTGAATGCTAGGACTGGCTCTCTGCCTCCTCTCCTGTCTCTGAGGTCTGTCTGAATGCTAGGCCTGACTCTCTGCCTCCTCTCCTGTCTCTGAAGGTCTGTCTGAATGCTAGGCCTGGCTCTCTGCCTCCTCTCCTGTCTCTGAAGGTCTATCTGAATGCTAGGACTGGCTCTCTGCCTCCTCTCCTGTCTCTGAGGTCTGTCTGAATGCTAGGCCTGGCTCTCTGCCTCCTTTCGTATCTCTGAGGTCTGTCTGAATGCTAGGCCTGGCTCTCTGCCTCCTCTCCTGTCTCTGAGGTCTGTATGAATGCTAGGCCTGACTCTCTGCCTCCTCTCCTGTCTCTGAGGTCTGTCTGAATGCTAAGCCTGACTCTCTGCCTCCTCTCCTGTCTCTGAGGTCTGTATGAATGCTTGGCCTGACTCTCTGCCTCCTCTCCTGTCTCTGAGGTCTGTCTGAACGCTAGGCCTGGCTCTCTGCCTCCTTTCGTATCTCTGAGGTCTGTCTGAATGCTAGGCCTGACTCTCTGCCTCCTCTCCTGTCTCTGAGGTCTGTCTGAATGCTAGGCCTGACTCTATGCCTCCTCTCCTGTCTCTGAAGGTCTATCTGAATGCTAGGACTGGCTCTCTGCCTCCTCTCCTGTCTCTGAGGTCTGTCTGAATGCTAGGCCTGACTCTCTGCCTCCTCTCCTGTCTCTGAAGGTCTGTCTGAATGCTAGGCCTGGCTCTCTGCCTCCTCTCCTGTCTCTGAAGGTCTATCTGAATGCTAGGACTGGCTCTCTGCCTCCTCTCCTGTCTCTGAGGTCTGTCTGAATGCTAGGCCTGGCTCTCTGCCTCCTTTCGTATCTCTGAGGTCTGTCTGAATGCTAGGCCTGGCTCTCTGCCTCCTCTCCTGTCTCTGAGGTCTGTATGAATGCTAGGCCTGACTCTCTGCCTCCTCTCCTGTCTCTGAGGTCTGTCTGAATGCTAAGCCTGACTCTCTGCCTCCTCTCCTGTCTCTGAGGTCTGTATGAATGCTTGGCCTGACTCTCTGCCTCCTCTCCTGTCTCTGAGGTCTGTCTGAACGCTAGGCCTGGCTCTCTGCCTCCTTTCGTATCTCTGAGGTCTGTCTGAATGCTAGGCCTGACTCTCTGCCTCCTCTCCTGTCTCTGAGGTCTGTCTGAATGCTAGGCCTGGCTCTCTGCCTCCTCTCCTGTCTCTGAGGTCTGTATGAATGCTAGGCCTGACTCCCTGCCTCCTCTCCTGTCTCTGAGGTCTGTCTGAATGCTAGGCCTGGCTCTCTGCCTCCTCTCCTGTCTCTGAGGTCTGTCTGAATGCTAGGCCTGGCTCTCTGCCTCCTCTCCTGTCTCTGAGGTCTGTCTGAATGCTAGGCCTGACTCTCTGCCTCCTCTCCTGTCTCTGAAGGTCTATCTGAATGCTAGGCCTGGCTCTCTGCCTCGTCTCCTATTCCAATGAAGGTCATGCTGATAGCAAGAAGGGTTCTGTCCCAAATGGCAACCAAATTGCAAACTATTCCCTATATAGTGCACTACTTTTAACCAGAATCATACGTGCCTTGGTCAAACGTAGTGCACTATAAAGTAAATAGGATGCCATTTGGGACGAAGCCGTCTTGTGTCTATAAAAGGCCAGACACACACACACTTCACATTAAAACACCATTAGACAATCTTCTTCATTACGCCACCAGCCAGATGGCTATGTGATGAACGAACCGGTCCAATCACTGCATGGGTCTGACATCAATCTGGTAGCTAACAGCTCAGGATGGAAGCCTCTGAGGGGTGATGGACCAGCGTGGGAGGGAGCCTATTCCCATCACAGAACTGACTGACTACTGTCTACAAAACACATATGCTGTCCTCTAACAGAAGGTTCTGTCTACTGTCTATAAATACATATACTGTCCTCTAACAGAGAGTTATATCTACTGTCTATAAATACATATACTGTCCTCTAACAGAAGGTTCTGTCTACTGTCTATAAATACATATACTGTCCTCTAACAGAGAGTTATATCTACTGTCTATAAATACATATACTGTCCTCTAACAGAGAGTTATATCTACTGTCTATAAATACATATACTGTCTTCTAACAGAAGGTTCTGTCTACTGTCTATAAATACATATACTGTCCTCTAACAGAGAGTTATATCTACTGTCTATAAATACATATAATGTCCTCTAACAGAGAGTTATATCTACTGTCTATAAATACATATACTGTCTTCTAACAGAAGGTTCTGTCTACTGTCTATAAATACATATACTGTCCTCTAACAGAGAGATATATCTACTGTCTACTGTCTATAAATACATATACTGTCCTCTAACAGAGAGTTATATCTACTGTCTACTGTCTATAAATACATATACTGTCCTCTAACAGAGAGTTCTGTCTACTGTCTATAAATACATATACTGTCCTCTAACAGAGAGTTCTGTCTACTGTCTATAAATACATATACTGTCCTCTAACAGAGAGTTATATCTACTGTATATAAATACATATACTGTCCTCTAACAGAGAGTTCTGTCTACTGTCTATAAATACATATACTGTCCTCTAACAGAGAGTTCTGTCTACTGTCTATAAATACATATACTGTCCTCTAACAGAGAGTTATATCTACTGTCTATAAATACATATACTGTCCTCTAACAGAGAGTTATATCTACTGTCTATAAATACATATACTGTCCTTTAACAGAGAGTTATATCTACTGTCTATAAATACATATACTGTCCTCTAACAGAGAGTTATATCTACTGTCTATAAATACATATACTGTCCTCTAACAGAGAGATATATCTACTGTCTACTGTCTATAAATACATATACTGTCCTCTAACAGAGAGTTCTGTCTACTGTCTATAAATACATATACTGTCCTCTAACAGAGAGTTATATCTACTGTCTACTGTCTATAAATACATATACTGTCTACTCTCTATAAATACATATACTGTCCTCTAACAGAGAGTTATATCTACTGTCTATAAATACATATACTGTCCTCTAACAGAGAGTTCTGTCTACTGTCTATAAATGCATATACTGTCCTCTAACAGAGTTATATCTACTGTCTACTGTCTATAAATACATATACTGTCCTCTAACAGAGAGTTATATCTACTGTCTATAAATACATATACTGTCCTCTAACAGAGAGTTATATCTACTGTCTATAAATACATATACTGTCCTCTAACAGAGAGTTCTGTCTACTGTCTATAAATACATATACTGTCCTCTAACAGAGAGTTATATCTACTGTCTATAAATACATATACTGTCCTCTAACAGAGAGTTCTGTCTACTGTCTATAAATACATATACTGTCCTCTAACAGAGAGTTATATCTACTGTCTACTGTCTATAAATACATATACTGTCCTCTAACAGAGAGTTATATCTACTGTCTATAAATACATATACTGTCCTCTAACAGAAGGTTCCGTCTACTGTCTATAAATACATATACTGTCCTCTAACAGAGAGATATATCTACTGTCTACTGTCTATAAATACATATACTGTCCTCTAACAGAGAGTTATATCTACTGTCTACTGTCTATAAATACATATACTGTCCTCTAACAGAGAGTTCTGTCTACTGTCTATAAATACATATACTGTCCTCTAACAGAGAGTTATATCTACTGTCTATAAATACATATACTGTCCTCTAACAGAAGGTTCTGTCTACTGTCTATAAATACATATACTGTCCTCTAACAGAGAGTTATATCTACTGTCTATAAATACATATACTGTCCTCTAACAGAGAAATATATCTACTGTCTACTGTCTATAAATACATATACTGTCCTCTAACAGAGAGATATATCTACTGTCTACTGTCTATAAATACATATACTGTCCTCTAACAGAGAGTTATATCTACTGTCTATAAATACATATACTGTCCTTTAACAGAGTTACATCTACTGTCTACTGTCTATAAATACATATACTGTCCTCTAACAGAGAGTTATATCTACTGTCTACTGTCTATAAATACATATACTGTCCTTTAACAGAGTTACATCTACTGTCTACTGTCTATAAATACATATACTGTCCTCTAACAGAGAGTTATATCTACTGTCTATAAATACATATACTGTCCTTTAACAGAGTTACATCTACTGTCTATAAATACATATACTGTCCTCTAACAGAGAGTTATATCTACTGTCTACTGTCTATAAATACATATACTGTCCTTTAACAGAGTTACATCTACTGTCTACTGTCTATAAATACATATACTGTCCTTTAACAGAGTTACATCTACTGTCTACTGTCTATAAATACATATACTGTCCTCTAACAGAGAGTTATATCTATTGTCTATAAATACATATACTGTCCTTTAACAGAGTTACATCTACTGTCTACTGTCTATAAATACATATACTGTCCTCTAACAGAGGGTTCTGTCTACTGTCTCTAACAGAGGAGAGGGAGACAACTGATCAAAGTGCAGCAGGAAACAGTTCAAGTTCTCTCTGCTCCTGTCTCTATACCTCTGTGTCGGAGTGCCCTCTCTGTGTGTGTGTGTGTGTGTGTGTAGAAGTGGGATCCCAAGTCTTGGTATGTGTTTCATCATGACACGCCCAGTCCTGGGCCTTGGGAGGAACGTGTGGCGTCTGTTCCTGTGGCGACACGGTCGTTTGTGCTCGTCTCTTCCGTGTTTTAGTTTTGTTGTTCAAAGTGTTTGAAACTTGTATTCTACTTAAAATCAACCAAGTTTTTAGTTTTTATTACATCAGATAACTAATAATGAGGCAAACAGCAGCACGTTGCTTTTTAGTTTTAATCCGTTTTTTTCTTTTTTGGTGAAGTGCACCAAACTAGCTGTCGATCTAACCCTCAATGGATACAGCGAGCCGCAACCGCGGATATGAAACACCGGGGATGTCCTGCTTAATCTCCAACCCTTTGCTGCAAGTCTACACTGCAATGGAATATCGGTCAATCAATCAAATGTACAGTGGCAAGAAGAAGTATGCGAACCCTTTGGAATTACCTGGATTTCTGCATAAATTGGTCATAACATTTGATCTGATCCTCATCTAAGTCACAATAATAGACAAACACAGTATGCTTAAACTAATAACACACAAAGTATTGTATTTTTCTTGTCTATATTGAATACATTATTTAAACATTCACTTTGTAGGTTGGGAAAAAAGTATGTGAACCCCCTAGGCTAATGACTTCTCCAAAAGATAATTGGAGTCAGGGGTCAGCTACCTGGAGTCCAATCAATGAGACGAGATTGGACATGTTGGTTAGAACTGCCTTGCCCTATTAAAAAAAAACAATCACACAATTTGAGTTTGCTATTCACAAGAAGCATTGCCTGATGTGAACCATGCCTCGAACAACATAGATCTCAGAAGACCTAAGATGAAATATTGTTGACTTGCATAAAGCTGGATGGGTTACAAAAGTATCTCTAAAAGCCTTGATGTTCATCGGTCCACGGTAAGACAAATTGTCTATAAATGGAGAAAGTTCAGCACTGTTGCTACTCTCCCTAGGAGTGGCCGTCCTGCAAAGATGACTGCAAGAGCACAGTGCAGAATGCTCAATGAGGTTAAGAAGAATCCTAGAGTGTCAGCTAAAGACTTACAGAAATCTCTGGAACATGCTAACATCTCTGTTGATGAGTCTACGATACGTAAAACACTAAACAGGAATGGTGTTCATGGGAGGACACCACAGAAGAAGCCACTGCTGTCCAATAAAAACATTGCTGCACGTCTGAAGTTTGCAAAAGAGCACCTGGATGTTCCACAGCGCTACTGGCAAAATATTCTGTGGACAGATGAAACTACAGTTGAGTTGTTTGGAAGGAACACACAACACTATGTGTGGAGAAAAAAGGCAAAGCACACCAACATCAAAACCTCATCCCCAACTGTAAAATATGGTGGAGGGAGCATCATGGTTTGGTGCTGCTTTGCTGCCTCAGGGCCTGGACAGCTTGCTATCATCGACAGAAAAATGAAATCCCAAGTTTATCAAGACATTTTGCAGGGGAATGTTAGGCTATCTGTCCGCCAATTGAAGCTCAACATAAGTTGGGTGATGCAACAGGACAATGACCCAAAACACAGAAGTAAATGGCTTCAACAGAAGAAAATACGCCTTTTGGAGTGGCCCAGTCAGAGTCCTGACCTCAACCCGATTGAGATGCTGTGGCATGACCTCAAGAGAGCACTTCACACCAGACATCCCAAGAATATTGCTGAACT
Organism: Salmo trutta; assembly: GCF_901001165.1. Classification (NCBI taxonomy): domain Eukaryota; kingdom Metazoa; phylum Chordata; class Actinopteri; order Salmoniformes; family Salmonidae; genus Salmo; species Salmo trutta. The sequence continues at coordinate 4,372,186 of NC_042958.1, forward strand.
GAAACAGTTTTGTAAAGAGGAATGGTCCAAAATTCCTCCTGACCGTTGTGCAGGTCTGATCCACAACTACAGAAAACGTTTGGTTGAGGTGATTGCTGCCAAAGGAGGGTCAACCAGTTATTAAACCCAACGGTTCACATACGTTTCCCACCCTGCACTGTGAATGTTTACACGGTGTGTTTAATAAAGACATGAAAACGTATAATTGTTTGTGTGTTATTAATTTAAACAGACTGTGTTTGTCTATTGTTGTGACTTAGATGAAGATCAGATCAAATGTTATGACCAATTTATGCAGAAATCCAGGTAATTCCAAAGGGTTCACATACTTTTTCTTGCCACTGTAGTTATAAAGCCATTTTTACTAGAGGTCGACCGATTAATCGGAATGGCCGATTAATTAGGGCCGATTTCAAGTTTTCATAACAATCGGAAATCTTTATTCCAATTTGGCCGATTTTTAAAAATTAATTAATTTTTTTATTTTTTGTTTTTTTAGACCTTTATTTAACTAGGCATTTCAGTTAAGAACACATTCTTATTTTCAATGACGGCCTAGGAACGGTGGGTTAACTGCCTTGTTCAGGGGCAGAACGAGAGATTTTTACCTTATTCAGCTCAGGGATTCAATCTTGCAACCTTATGGTTAACTAGTCCAACGCTCTAACCACCTGCTTTGCATTGCACTCGCGAATGCAGTAAGAAGCCAAGGTAAGTTGCTAGCTAGCATTAAACTTATCTTGTAAAAAACAATCAATCAATCATAATCACTAGTTAACTACACATGGTTGATGATATTACTAGTTAATCTAGCCTGTCCTGCGTTGCATATAATCGCTTAGGTACACGTTGCTCCAACCATAAACATCAATGCCTTTCTTAAAATCAATACACAGAAGTATATATTTTTAAACCTGCATATTTAGCTAAAATAAATCCAGGTTAGCAGGCAATATTAACCAGGTGAAATTGTGTCATTTTGCGTTCATTGCACGCAGAGTCAGGGTATATGCAACAGTTTGGGCCGCCTGGCTCGTTGCGAACTAATTTGCCAGAATTTTACGTAATTATGACATAACACTGAAGGTTGTGCAATGTAACAGGAATAACGTTTTGTTTACGAGATGATAGTTTCCGGATTCGACCACCTAAGGCTCGTGTTTCTGTGTGTTATTATGTTATAATTGTCACGTCCTGACCAGTAGAGGGAGTATTTGTTATTGTAGTTTGGTCAGGACGTGGCAGAGGGTATTTGTTTTATGTGGTTCGGGGGGTTATGTGTATGTAGAGGGGTGTTGTATTTATGTGTTCCGGGGTTTTGGTGTATGTTCTGGGTTTTTGTGTTCTAGGTTTCTAGTTTGTATATTTCTTTGTGGTCTGGTTGGCTCTCGATCAGGAACAGCTGTTCATCGTTGTTCCTGATTGGGAGTCATATTTAAAGAGCTTGTTTTCACCTGTTGTGGGTAGTTGTTTTTGCACTGCGTTTTGTTAGCCTGCGAAACTGTCGGTATGTCGTTCTTTGTTTTCTTGTTTTTTTTTTCATATTCACTTTATTTAATAAAATATAAAGATGAGCATTCATATTCCCGCTGCGCCTTGGTCATCTCTACATTACGACAGCCGTGACAATAATTAAGTCTATGATTTGATAGAGCAGTCTGACTGAGCGGTGGTAGGCAGCAGCAGGCTTGTAAGCATTCATTCAAAATAGCACTTTCGTGCGTTTTGCCAGCAGCCCTTCGCATAGCATTGCGCTGTTTATGACTTCAAGCCTGTCAACTCCCAAGATTAGGCTGGTGTAACCGATGTGAAATGGCTAGCTAGTTAGCCGGGTGCGCGCTAATAGCGTTTCAAACGTCACTCGCTCTGAGACTTGGAGTAGTTGTTCCCCTTGCTCTACATGGGTAACGCTGCTTCGAGGGTGGCTGTTGTCGATGTGGTAGGAGCGAGGAGAGGGACGGAAGCTATACTGTTACACTGGCAATACTAAAGTGCCTATAAGAATATCCAATAGTCAAAGGTATATGAAATACAAATCGTATAGAGAGAAATAGTCCTATAATTCCTATAATAACTACAACCTAAAACATCTTACCTGGGAATATTGAAGACTCATGTTAAAAGGAACCACCAGCTTTCATATGTTCGCATGTGTAAGGGCTGTCGTGAGAGAGAGACCAAGGTGCAGCGGAGTTAGTGTTCATCATAAAATGTTTTAATGAATCAACGAACACTATACAAAAGAAACCAAAAAACGACTAGCAACAGTTCTGTTAGGAACACACTAAACAGAAAACAATTACCCACAAAACCCAAAGGAAAAACATGCTCCTTATGTGTGACTCCCAATCAACAACAACGAACTTCAACTGTGCCTGATTGGGAGCCACACACGGCCCAAAACACAGAAATACAAAAACCTAGAAAAAGAACATAGAACGCCCACCCAATGTAACACCCTGGCCTAACCAAAATAAAGAACAAAAAACCCCTCTCTATGGCCAGGGCGTTACAGTACCCCCCCCCCCCCAGGTGCGGACTCCGGCCGCAAAACCTGACACTGAAGGGGAGGGTCCGGGTGGGCCTTCTTACGGCAGCGGCTCAGGTGCGGGACGTGGCCTCTGCCCCACCCTTGGTGTCGCCCTCTTAGGTGGCGCACCTGGCCGTGCCAAAGGTCTGGTGGGCGACCCTGGTTGCACCCGGCTGGCGGGCGGTGATGGTTGCGCCAGGCTGGCGGGCGACCCTGGTTACGCCCGGCTGGCGGGCGGCGATGTCTGCGCCCGGCTGGCGGACGGCGATGGCTGCGCCCGGCTGGCGGGCGACCCTGGTTGCGCCCGGCTGGCGGGCGTCCCTGGCGGCACTGACCCAGGATTCACCAGGCTGGGGAGATATGAAGGAGGCCTGGCCCTAGGCGTAGGCACAGGACTCACCGGGCTGGCGGGCGGCTCTGACTGCTCTGGACAGGGGGGCGGCTCTGGCGGCTGCAGACAGGCGGGCGGCTCTGGCGGCTGCGGACAGGCGGGCAGCTCTGGCGGCTCCGGACTGGCGGGCGGCTCTGGCGGCTCCGGACTGGCGGGCGGCTCCTGACTGGCGGGCGGCTCTGGCGGCTCCGGACAGGCGGGCGGTTCTGGCGGCTCCGGACTGGCGGGCGGCTCTGGCGACTCCGGACTGGCGGGCAGCTCTGGCGGCTCCGGACTGGCGGGCGGCTCTGGCGGCTCCGGACTGGCAAGACCCACTGGAGGCCTAGTCCTGGGAGTTGGCACAGGATGGACCAGGATGGGGAGACCCACTGGAGACCTGGTCCGTGGAGCAGGCACAGGACTGACCAGGATGGGGTGACCCACTGGAGGCCTGGTCCTGGGAGGTGACACAGGACGGACCAGGATGGGGAGACCCACTGGAGGCCTGGTCCGAAGAGGAGGCACAGGATAAACCGGGATGTGGGGGAGCACTGGAGTTCTGGCTCTTTACCCACACTCCAGGCTGAATGCCCACTTTGATCCTGCACGGGCGGAGAGCAGGCATTGGGCGAACTGGACCCTCCCAGCGCTCTGGAGACACAGTGCGCAACGCCGGCGCAGGATAACCTGGACCGAGGAGGCGCACTGGAGACCAGACGCGCTGAGCTGGCACCATCCGCCCTGGCTCGATGCCTGCACTCGCATGGCACTTGCGGGGGGCTGGTATGTAGCGCACCGGGCTTTGAACGCGCACTGGGGACACCTTGCGCTCCACAGCATAACACGGTGTCTTACCAGTACCACGCTGCTTCCGGTAAGCACGGGGAGTTGGCTCAGGTCTACCGCCTGACTCCGCCAATCTCCCCGTGTGCCCCCCCCAACATTTTTTGGGGCCTGCCTCCCATGTCCGTTGCGCTCCCTTTCCTCATACCAGCGCCTCTCAGCTCTCGCCGCCTCGATCTCCCACTGCGGGCGGCGATAATCCCCAGCTTGAGCCCATGGTCCCTTTCCCGTCCAGGATTTCCTCTCAAGTCCACGACTCCAGATAGCTTTTCTCCTGGTGCCTCTCCTTGTGCTGCTCCTTCCTCCGCTGCTTGGTCCGTTGTTGGTGGGTAATTCTGTAAGGGCTGTCGTGAGAGAGAGAGACCAAGGTGCAGCGGAGTTAGTGTTCATCATAAAAGGTTTTAATGAATCAACGAACACTATACAAAAGAAACCAAAAAACGACTAGCAACAGTTCTGTTAGGAACACACTAAACAGAAAACAATTACCCACAAAACCCAAAGGAAAAACATGCTCCTTATGTGTGACTCCCAATCAACAACAACGAACTTCAGCTGTGCCTGATTGGGAGCCACACACGGCCCAAAACACAGAAATACAAAAACCTAGAAAAAGAACATAGAACGCCCACCCAATGTAACACCCTGGCCTAACCAAAATAAAGAACAAAAAACCCCTCTCTATGGCCAGGGCGTTACAGCATGTTCTGAGCAAGGAACTTAAACGTTAGCTTTTTTACATGGCACATATTGCACTTTTACTTTCTTCTCCAACACTTTGTTTTTGCATTTTTTAAACCAAATTGAACATGTTTCATTATTTATTTGAGGCTAAATTGATTTTATTGAAGTGTTCATTCAGTATTGTTGTAATTGTCATTATTACAAATAAAAATAGTTTTGGGGGGGGGAAATCGGCCGATTAATCGGTATCGGCTTTTTGGTCCTCCAATAATCGGTATCGGTATAGGCGTTGAAAAATCATAATCGGTCGACCTCAAATTTTTACATCACCAGGTGTCACAAAATGCTATACAGAAGCCCAGCCTAAAACCCCAAACAGCAAGCTATGCAGATGTAGAAGCACGGTGGCTAGGAAATACTCCCTAGAAAGGCAGGAACCTAGGAAGAAACATAGAGAAGAACCAGGCTCTGAGGAGTGGCCAGTCCTCTTCTGGCTGTGCCGGGTGGAGATTATAACAGAACATGGCCAAGATGTTCATAGATGACCAGCAGGGTCAAATAATAATAATCACAGTGGTTGTAGAGGGTGCAACAGGTCAGCACCTCAGGAGTAAATGTCAGTTGGCTTTTCATAGCCCAGCATTAAGAGTTACAGACAGCAGGTGCGGTAGAGAGAGAAAGGACAAGGTAGCACATCCGGTGAACAGGTCAGGGTTCCATAGCCACAGCACAACCAGGTGGACTGGAGACAGCCAGGAGTCATCAGGCCAGGTAGTCCTGAGACATGGTCCTAGGGCTCAGGTCCTCCGGGAGGGGAGGAGAGGGAGAATTTGAGGGAGCATAGTTAATACAATCAATGTGTTCCCAAGGAAAGGCTTCCAAACCAAAGAAGCATGGCAGTAGAGGAGTTGTTTGGAATCTGATCATTTAAAAAAAACAACCCTTCGGAACACCTCTTTCATCTGTTAAATGTACAAAGCATGAGGAATAAGACTGACGAGCTACGGGCTTGTACAAAACACCTCTCAGAGTACCGACAATCCTGCTTGATCCCGTCGTTCTGAGACCTGGCTAACGGAACAGGATCCCGACTCCCATTGTGGAGCTGCAGGGCTACGCCATCTTTAAAATGGACCGAAACTTCAACTCTGGTAAGAGAAATGGTAGTGGAGTTTGTGCGTTTATCAATGAGAAATACTGCAATCCTGCCCATATTACAACTAAGCACAAGGTCTGTACTAAAGACATTGAACTCTTTGCTCTGAACCTACGGCCATATTTCCTGCCACAGGAAATAAATCAGGTCCGATTATTTATTGTTTACATAGCCCCCTCCGCTGACACCCAAATAACTGCCGACTTGATTCATGACTTTGTACACCAGGCTGAGACTGTACACCAGGCTGAGTCACCTGAAGCAGTAAAACTGATCCTGGGAGACATGTGTAATCTATCTGAACACTTACCATCATATCAGCAATATGTTACATGGAGCCTGTAACAAGCTCTGTTATGGTAACATCTCAGGTGAAGCCTGTCTGAACCTCTGTTATGGTAACATCCCAGGTAAAGCCTGTCAAGATCTCTGTTATGGTAACATCTCAGGTAAAGCCAGTCTGGATCTCTGTTATGGTAACATCTCAGGTGAAGCCTGTCTGTTATGGTAACATCTCAGGTAAAGCCAGTCTGGATCTCTGTTATGGTAACATCCCAGGTAAAGCCTGTCTGTTATGGTAACATCCCAGGTAAAGCCTGTCTGTTATGGTAACATCTCAGGTGAAGCCTGTCTGTTATGGTAACATCTCAGGTAAAGCCTGTCTGGTCCTCTGTTATGGTAACATCCCTGGTGAAGCCTGTAACAAGCTCTGTTATGGTAACATCTCAGGTGAAGCCTGTCTGGATCTCTGTTATGGTAACATCCCAGGTAAAGCCTGTAACAAGCTCTGTTATGGTAACATCTCAGGTGAAGCCTGTCTGGATCTCTGTTATGGTAACATCCCAGGTGAAGCCTGTCTGGTCCTCTGTTATGGTAACATCTCAGGTGAAACCTGTCTGGATCTCTGTTATGGTAACATCTCAGGTGAAACCTGTCTGGACCTCTGTTATGGTAACATCCCAGGTGAAGCCTGTCTAGATCTCTGTTATGGTAACATCTCAGGTGAAGCCTGTCTGGGCCTCTGTTATGGTAACATCCCTGGTGAAGCCTGTAACAAGCTCTGTTATGGTAACATCTCAGGTGAAGCCTGTCTGGATCTCTGTTATGGTAACATCCCAGGTAAAGCCTGTAACAAGCTCTGTTATGGTAACATCTCAGGTGAAGCCTGTCTGGATCTCTGTTATGGTAACATCCCAGGTGAAGCCTGTCTGGGCCTCTGTTATGGTAACATCTCAGGTGAAGCCTGTCTGTTATGGTAACATCTCAGGTGAAGCCTGTCTAGACCTCTGTTATGGTAACATCAAATCAAATCAAATGTATTTATATAGCCCTTCTTACATCAGCTGATATCTCAAAGTGCTGTACAGAATCCCAGCCGAAAACCCCAAACAGCAAGCAATGCAGGTGTAGAAGCACGATGGCTAGGAAAAACTCCCTAGAAAGGCCAAAACCTAGGAAGAAACCTAGAGAGGAACCAGGCTATGAGGGGTGGCCAGTCCTCTCTGGCTGTGCTGGGTGGAGATTATAACAGCACATGGCCTAGATGTTCAAATGTTCATAAATGACCAGCATGGTCAAATAATAATAATCATAGTAGTTGTCGAGGGTGCAACAAGTCAGTAACACAAGAGTAAGTGTCAGTTGGCTTTTTCATAGCCGATCTTTGAGAGTATCTCTACTGCTCCTGCTGTCTCTAGAGAGTTGAAAACAGCAGGTCTGGGACAGGTAGCACGTCCGGTGAACAGGTCAGGGTTCCATAGCTGCAGGCAGAACAGTTGGAACTGGAGCAGCAGCACGGCCAGGTGAACTGGGGACAGCAAGGAGTCATTAAGCCAGGTAGTCCTGAGGCATGGTCCTAGGGCTCAGGTCCTCCGACAGAGAGAAAGAAAGAAAGAGAAAAAGAGAGAATTAGAGAGAGCATATTTAAATTCACACAGGACACCGGAAAATACAAGAGAAATACTCCAGATGTGACAGACTGACCCTAACCCCCCGACACATAAACTACTGCATCATAAATACTGGAGGCTGAGACAGGAGGGGTCAGGAGACACTGTGGCCCCATCCGATGAAACCCCCGGACAGGGCCAAACAGGAAGGATATAACCCCACCCACTTTGCCAAAGCACAGCCTCCACACCATTGGAGGGACATCTCCAACCACCAACATACCATCCCGGGACAAGGCCGAGTATAGCCCACAAAGATCTCCGCCATGGCACAGCCCAAGGGGGGGCGCCAACCCAGACAGGAAGACCACGTCAGTGACTCAACCCACTCAAGTGATGCACCCCTCCCAGGGACGGCATGGAAGAACACCAGTAAGCCAGTGACTCAGCCCCCGTAACAGGGGTAGAGGCAGAGAATCCCAGTGGAATGAGGGGAAACCGGCCAGGCAGAGACAGCAAGGGCGGTTCGTTGCTCCAGCCTTTCCGTTCACCTTCACACCCCTGGGCCAGACTACACTTGATCATAGGACCTACTGAAGAGATGTGTCTTCAGTAAAGACTTAAAGGTTGAGACTGAGTCTGCATCTCTCACATGGGTAGGCAGACTATTCCATAAAAATTGAGCTCTATAGGAGAAAGCCCTGCCTCCAGCTGTTTGCTTAGAAATTCTAGGAACAATTAGGAGGCCCGCATCTCAGGTAAACATCACAGGTAAAGCCTGTCTGGACCTCTGTTATGGTAACATCCCAGGTGTGTATTTTTCCAAGGCACTACCCAACCTTGGAGTTTGAGATCATGGTTCAGCTCATCCCAGTCTACAAAGCGCGTCTGCAGGGAAAGAAAGCTGAAAAGGTGGAGATTAAAAGCTGGACTCCTGAAGTGACTGAAGGCTCCTCTAGGACTGTTTTGAGTTCGCTGACTGGGCGGCCCTGATGGACAACGCCGATGACCTGGAAGAGGCAGCGGATACCGTCTCTGAGTACATCCATTTCTGTGAGGAACTCTTATTCCCAAAAAAGAAAGTTAACATCTTCCCCAATAATAAACCGTGGGTAACTCTGGAATTAAAAGAGCTCCTCTACCAGAAAAAAAAACATGTTTAAATCAGGTGGCAGTAAAGAGGAGAGGAAACATATTCAGAGGAGAGTCAAGAGCTAAATTAAGGAGTGGCAGCATACAAAGACACATTAGAAAACCTTTTCAAGGACAAGGACAGTAGGAAAGCCTGGCAAAGGCTATAAACGATCACAGGCTACAAACCAAAGAGACATTTAATTGTAATTTTTATTTAACTAGGCAAGTCAGTTAAAAATAAATTCTTATTTACTATGACAGCCTACCGGGGAACAGTGCCTTGTTCAGGGGCAGAACGACAGATTTTTTACCCCGTCAGTTAAGGGGATTTGATCCAGCAACCTTTCGGTTATTGACCCAACACTCTAACCACTAGGCTACCTGCCGCCCATTGTATGACCTTTGAAAATGACCTTGCTTTTACAAATGATTTGAACAGTTTCTATTGTAGGTTTGACATGTGTGATTTTACATCGCAGCAGAAAGTGGCCTTGGACAGTATAGACAGCATACCAGCTGTTGATATACAGATCTCTGTGAATGACGTCAAGCAATTCTTTCAACGTGTCGACCCAGGAAAATCATATGGTCCAGACGACGTAAGCAGTAAGACACTTCAGGCACGCGCAGACCAGTGGGATAATTCCAGATTTATGGAAGAAGCCGCTGAATGTCCCAATACCTAAAAACAACAAGTCAAAATAAAAGAACGATTTACGATTTGACATCTGTACCTATGAAATATTTTGAAAAAATTATTTTAAAAAAATACAAAATTCTCTGGTCACTCATCCCAGTTAGACTCAAACCAATTGGCCTACCGTTTGTCTAGGGGTGTGGATGATGAGTTACTGGTCATGCTGAACAATATCTACCCACTTTTAGAAAAGGAAAAATAGCCTAATGGAAATTGTATTCATTGACATCAGCAGTGCGTTTAACACCATTCAACTCAACCTACTGGTGGATAGGCTGGTGAATGTGGGTGTCACCTCTCTACTGATCAAGTGGATTAATCGTTTCCTTGTGAACCGTACTCAACAAGTAAAGTTTTACTCCACCATCTCTACATCTAGAACGGTGAATACGGGAGCCCCTCAAAAGTTGCGTACTTTCACCGATACTGTACACAAGCTATTGTCAAGCCTCTGACTCAGCTCACACATTTTTTCACACTGCTGTTGTGCGTTTCCTCCACCCAGACTAAACCTGTCTTCAATGTTTTGACAGAGAAACGTTTTCTCCACCCAGACTAAGCCTCACTCCAAGGTTTTGACAGAGAAACGTTTTCTCCACCCAGACTAAGCCTGTCTTCAAGGTTTGGACAGAGGAACGTTTCCTCCACCCAGACTAAGCCTCACTTCAAGGTTTTGACAGAGAAACGGCTAAATTCGCCCAGTGGTGTGCAGATTACTTTCTTGAAATAAACGTTAAGAAAACAAAAAAGAGATGGAAATTGATTTCAGAAGGAACAAAAACAAAATAGACAAACTGAAATTCAATGATTGTGCCTTTACAAAGATAAAGAAACTGCAACAGAGAATGTTTTTTTTAATGCAAACTGAACCATTTTAATACGGACCATCATATCGTACAAATGTTCTATAAATCTGTCCTGGTCTGATATGTTCTATAGATCTGTTCTGCAGAGAGTGTTGTCCTTTGGTCTGATATGTTCTATAGATCTGTCCTGCAGAGAGTGTTGTCCTTTGGTCTGATATACGTGTTTCTAAACATGCGAGTGCAAGACCAAGTCAAGCTTCAGCGCTTGATTAAAGCTACCGTCCCACCTGTCCAACATCCGGTGAAATTGCAAAGCGTGAAATTCAAAAATACCAAATTCATATATTTAAAATTCTTGAAAATATACGTGTTATACATCAAAATAAAGCTTAACTTCTTGTTAATCCAGCCGCCGTGTCAGATTTAAAAAAGGCTTTACGGCGAAAGCAAACCATGCGATTATCTGAGGACAGCGCCCCGCATACAAACACAAGAAAATCGTATTTCAACCAGGCAGGTGCGCCACATAAGTCAGAAATAGCGATATAATTCATGCCTTACCTTTGAAGATCTTCTTCTGTTGGCACTCCAAAATGTCCCAGAAACATCACAAATGGTCATTTTGTTCAATAATGTCCTTCTTTATGTCCCAAAAATGTATATTTATTTGGCGCATTTGATTCAGAAATACACCGTATCTAAATACAAATTATCTAATAAGTTACCTGTAAACTTGGTCCAAACGTTTCAAACAACGTTCCTAACCCAACCTCAAGTACCCTAAAACGTAAATAATTGATCAAATTTAAGACGGAATGAACTGTTTCTAATACCGGATAAAAACAACGTGAAGCACGCTCCAGTTCACGCTCACCAAAACAGTAGAGTCCACCTGGAGTGACACTTACAATGAATAGGACTACATTTCTCAAAATAAAAATATTGAACAATTTCTAAAGACTGTTGACATCTAGTGGAAGCCATAGGAACTGCAACCAGGTTCCTAATAATAAGGGTATCCCATAGAAAACAAATGGAAAATCCTATGACCTAAATTCTTTTCTCCCCTGGATGGTTTGTCCTCGGGGTTTCGCCTGCCATTTCAGTTCTGTTATACTCACAGACATTATTATAACGGTTTTAGAAACGTTAGAGTGTTTTCTATCCAAATCTACCAATTATATGCATATCCTAGCTTCTGGTCCTGAGTAACAGGCAGTTTACTTTGGGCACGCTTTTCATCCGGAGGTGAAAATACTGTCCCCTACCCAAGAGACGTTAAGACAGCAGGAAGGATAATTGGTATAGATTTTTTTTAAATCAGCTCCCAAACACTACACAAAACTCATCCTCCTAAAACGTGAAAGCATTTTACAGGACAGTACTCATCCCCTTCACTCAAAATTCAGTCACAGCAGCAGCCGGACAAGGGGAAAGAGACTTCATCAAAATAAAATTAAAACTGATGGATACGGGGACTGTTTTATTCCAACAGCCATTAGGCTGTATAATAATCTGTTGGTCCCTCCAGTATATAGCATAATGCACTTTCACTTTAAATGTGTTGCTTCATGGAGACTTACACATGTACACATACAAGATCACACACACACACACACAGAGCAGAACACACACACACACACACACACACTGACCAGGTACTGACAAGACACACACTTCACTCTGATGCCTAACCCAACACACCAGGGGAGACAACTTCGGAACTCCTCTCCTTTTTCCATGGAGGAGAATGAGACCAGGACACGCCGGTCTTTACCTTTACAGGGGCTGATGACGTCACCGGGACCCGTTCCCAGCTTCCCGCCAGTCTTCCCAGAGATACAAACACAATAGAGTGCTTCTCCAAACAGTGGAAATGTGTACAGGACATAGAGACTAGATATACAGCATAGAGGACTGTTAGTGAACTGGACTTTGAACAGGACTGTGTGTTTACAGGCAGTAGGACCTGTCATCATTCACTATGAACTGGACTGTGTGTTTACAGTAGGACCTGTCATCATTCACTATGAACTGGACTGTGTGTTAACAGGCAGTAGGACCTGTCATCATTCACTGTGAAGTGGACTGTGTGTTTACAAAAAACCTTTAAACTGAAGTAGATTTTTAGGGTATCTGTACTTTACTATTGATATTTCTGTTAACTTTTACTCCACTACATTCCTAAAGAAAATAATGTACTTTTTACTCCATACATTTTCCCTGACACCCAAAAGTACTTTTGTCAAATTCACACACTTATCAAGAGATCATCCCTACTGCCTCTGATCTGGCGGACTCACTAAACACAAATGCTTCATTTGTAAATTATGTCTGAGTGTTGGAGTGTGCCCCTGGCTATCCATGAATTTAAAACAAATAAAAAATTGTCTGATATAAGGAATGTAAACACCTCTTATATTTGGGAACTTCACAATCCTATTGATCAAACAATCATGAAAAAGGTAGGCTTTTTCTCCCTCAGTTATGCACATCAAGAAGAACAACAACTAATGCTAGCCAGAGCGAGATTAGCTCAAATCTAACGAAGGAACATTAGATAAACTTTCTCAAACTTTTTCTGCTAGTTGGCCGTCAAAATTGCACTGATAAATGATGGGAATAGTTGCCTGCTTGTCCATCTGCAGCTTGCCTGCAATTGCATGCTGGTCCCAACCCACGTTTTGACAACTGAATGGGAATTTGACTGCCTGCCCACCGATTTGATCGATGCCAAAATGCATTTGATTGACAACTAAGAGATATGCTAACTGTGGATAACAGTTGTTCAAGTCCAGCATAGCTAGCTAGCTAGAAAAGCGATTCACATGTCTTGCTAGCTAACCAAATGATACCTGCAGCATCTCTAGCTGTAACCAACAAAAAATGATATGGAAGGGAGAAAAAAAATCATCCACTCCTACAATGACTTGGCTCCCAGCGGTTAGCTAGCTAGCTAACATTAGGCTCTGTGTTTTTAGCTTGCTAAATAAATAGCTAGTTACATAAATAGATACGCTAATCCAGGGGTGTCAAACGCCATCAGCCCAATGGCTGATTGGGCCAGACATTTATTAGAAAAAATATGGCCCTTTAATGTCCACTTATCTACATAGGAGGCTGTACATAACATTTTAACATAAAACAAAAGAAGAGATACATAATATTTGTCCAGCCTTTGCTGCTATGCTTGCAGATGTGTATAATATGCTGCGACCCGAATCACAAATAATTTAAAAAGCCAAATAACAAAAACCTAGGTATAGGTTCTTGTAACATTTAAACCTAAACATGTTTTTAATTTTCTTGCACTGGATGGATCTCCGGTGCAGTTGAATGCAGCATTGCTGTACGGCCCACTCAACATGTATTGTAGTCAGTCTAGGTTACTGCTCTAATGTTGCTGTAAAAGGCCTACATGTTTCTCCTTACTGTACGGCCCACTCAACATGTATTGTAGTTGAGTAGTCAGTCTAGGCTACTGCTCTAATGTTGCTGTAAAAGGCCTACACGTTTCTCCTTACTGTACGGCCCACTCAACATGTATTGTAGTCAGTCTAGGCTACTGCTCTAATGTTGCTGTAAAAGGCCTACACGTTTCTCCTTACTGTACGGCCCACTCAACATGTATTGTAGTCAGTCTAGGCTACTGCTCTAATGTTACTGTAAAAGGCCTACATGTTTCTCCTTACTGTACGGCCCACTCAACATGTATTGTAGTTGAGTAGTCAGTCTAGGTTACTGCTCTAATGTTGCTGTAAAAGGCCTACACGTTTCTCCTTACTGTACGGTCCACTCAACATGTAATTGTAGTCAGTCTAGGCTACTGCTCTAATGTTGCTGTAAAAGGCCTACATGTTTCTCCTTACTGTACGGCCCACTCAACATGTATTGTAGTTGAGTAGTCAGTCTAGGCTACTGCTCTAATGTTGCTGTAAAAGGCCTACATGTTTCTCCTTACTGTACGGCCCACTCAACATGTATTGTAGTTGAGTAGTCAGTCTAGGTTACTGTTCTAATGTTGCTGTAAAAGGCCTACATGTTTCTCCTTACTGTACGGTCCACTCAACATGTATTGTAGTCAGTCTAGGCTACTGCTCTAATGTTGCTGTAAAAGGCCTACACGTTTCTCCTTACTGTACGGCCCACTCAACATGTATTGTAGTCAGTCTAGGCTACTGCTCTAATGTTGCTGTAAAAGGCCTACACGTTTCTCCTTACTGTACGGCCCACTCAACATGTATTGTAGTCAGTCTAGGTTACTGCTCTAATGTTGCTGTAAAAGGCCTACATGTTTCTCCTTACTGTACGGCCCACTCAACATGTATTGTAGTCAGTCTAGGCTACTGCTCTGATGTTGCTGTAAAAGGCCTACATGTTTCTCCTTGGTACTTTGTTACAGGTTTAGTTTAATGGTTATTCATTGTCAAGGTTTAAAACATCTTATGACTTGAATCCCGTTAGTGGGATCGATATGACAACAGCCACTGAAAGTGCAGGGCGCCAAATTCAAAACAACAAAAATCTCATAATTAAAATTCCTCAAACATACACGTATTATACACCATTTTAAAGCTTAACTTCTTGTTAATCCAGCCACAGTGTCTGATTTTAAAAAGGCTTTACGGCGAAAGCAAACCATGTGATTATGTTAGGTCAGCGCCTATACACAAAAAAACACAGCCATTTTCCAGCCAAAGAGAGGAGTCACAAAAAGCAGAAATAGAGATAAAATG